>NC_047128.1:33117011-33323209 GCF_009829125.3 Periophthalmus magnuspinnatus
TAGCCTGCTCTCAACAAACGCCTGTGTGTTTTATTGATTTCCTCTATAATTGTTCAAACGCGCAGATGTTGCCTCCTCTTTATCGTGGCGAGGCAGAAAAACTCCTGCAGCATTTTTTATCAAACGCTCTGTGTAGTGTCGTGAGTTAGCGCAGCACAGTGTAGACTTATCTCCAAGGTGTCAAAACAATAATAATATCCCTCTGAAACTCGAAACTTTTTCCCGTTGTGCGCCACGGGGGATGCATAAATATGACCTGATAATATCATTCGGTGCATTGTTTGCCAAATTCAACATCACGAGCGATCTTTTAGGCGGTCGTATCTGATCATTTAACACGACTCTTTAGAAATAAGTTTATGTAGGGCTTTAGCGTTCCTTGTACCGGCTTATGAAACGTCAACGCTTCTAGTGATAAACCACGATGTTATTTTTGACATTTAAAACTCAAACTAAATCATTTTCATTTCAACGCTAAACTCGCACTAACATCCTGTCCCGTGACCCCTCAGCACTTTCGCTTTTTGACTCAATCCGACGCTAAATAACCTTTAGAAAACAAGAAAAGCAATAATTGTTTTGCTGCTTTCAGACAATGAGCAATTTCTGAGCATTGATTTTCCGTCGTGGTGTAGAGTCTTGACGGTTCGGTGTATCTTGCTGTGCGCCGTGTCAGTCCGCCATGTCTTCTCACGCACAAACACACACACACACGCACATATGTCTGCCTCTGGCCTCTCGTATTCGCCGTTGTCTCGTGGAGTTAACAACAACGTGAGCGGACAGACTGTAGACTCTTGGGAACGCACCATCAAAACAACAAGGTTACATTTTGTCACGACGTCTGTTCGATGTAATGCTTATAGCTGTTAGTGTTCTCAAAGCTTAAATTAAAGCGACAAAAATCCAAGGTTTTTCAAGTTTCCTTTCCCACTGATTGTCTGGGCAGGTGCTTAATAGATATAAGGACTTGATAAGGCCTTTGGATGGTAAAGTCGTAATTAATTAAAACTTTTGTGCTCTTAGATAGTAGTAATAGCTCTGTCCTTCTGAGGTGTAGTGGTTTAGTCCCTGACCATTTTGCCAATCTTCCCTATCTCCTCTCTACACAGTTTTCACACTATGGCTGGACTGTCTAAGGCACGTGTGTCAACTCAAGGCCTGGGGGCCAAATGCGGCCCGCCACTTTGTTTTATGTGGTTAATTAAAAGGCATGACTGTCATTTTAAAATAAAAAAAAAAGTCCATGCTGCGTTAATGTGTGCATTAACCATAAACTACTGAGATTTTCCCAACAAGTGGAACTGAGAAATATTTGCAAACAATGATCCCAAAATGTTCAGGAAGAGGAAAATTGTCGGCGTGGAGGGCAGTTTCAAGAAAGGTGAAGGTGAAGACAAGAAAAACCTGTATATATTTTGTGTTTCGAGGTGGGGTCTGCTGTGAAAGACACCAAACATGGAGCTAAGTATTCAAAAGTTAGTCAGTTTATCAGGAGATACACAGTTACACAGACACGTAATATTTGCAACTTGAATAAGTAATAAATACAGTTTAAAAGTAGTTACATTTATTTTACGTGACATCTGGTTACATTTAGTGACATTTATACTGCCCCACAGTCACATTTGGCCCTTGATGTCGGCCATTTTGCTGATGTGGCCCTCAATGAAAATGAGTTTGACGCCCCTGGTTTAAGGTTATGGGCCGATAAGTGTGTTGACTAAACTGCATTCAAATCTATGAAATGATTTTATTCTTATTTATGCGTGATCGTAGTTCTAAGTAGTAGTAGTACCACCACCAGCAGCAGGAATAACAGCAGTTCAGGGGTAAAAAAGTGTTTGAAAATGTATATATAGTGGCATCAATAATGTAAATTAAACTCTGGACTTTCTTTTTTCCCTTTAGTTCCAGATGAAAGACGTTTTGCAGACCTAATTAATGCCGATCCCCAACACAAAGCGATCAGATATTTGACCACTGCGTAGACTGAGTGGTACAGTGTAGTAATTGTACCAGTTCACTAACAGTAGTAGTAGCAGCAGTTGAAAAGTTTGTCTGGAGTTCTTGAGGGATGAGGAAACCGTTTTCACAGGCCTAATTAACGCCTATTACAAACACAGAAGTGACGAGGCCTTAAGGAACCTTCAAGTCTTTTAAACAAGACTCTGTTCTGTTCTTGCTGTTGTTTCATAGAGAAAGTTACGTCGCCTCAAGCTTGTGCCGAATAGTTCAATGTTTCGTCTCAAAGATTTTCATATTTTAGGGAGTTTTTGAAAGTTTTTTATTATTGTTAAATGCGTTTTTTGGTTTAAACGCACACGCTATTTATGGTTTATTGTTCAAAAGCTAACGATAACGAAACACCGCACATATAACATGATTAACAGCTCATGAAAGTCGATTCTGCATATGTCCCTTTAATCTCCCATATTGTAAATTAGGACATATGATGACACAAATATACTGCATTGACGTTAGAGTTTTTTAACATAGCGTCTTTTTATAACCAGATGTTGAGTTTGAGTGAGTCGAGCTGGTTTGTACGGCTCAGACGACGCTGCACCTGCTCCGGTTCTCGCTCACATTCCAGTGAAATCCAATCTGCACCTGCCTCATATTTTTCTCCTCATAATTGTCATGACTTCTCACTTTCCTTTGCATTTTACCGCACGGACACCTCGCTGTTACGTAAACCACAGCAGACCAGACGGACACTGAGTTGGCCGTATTGTATATGCAGTAGCGCAGTTCGTAGAGAGTTTGTCCACGGATCTGAAGGTTGCCGGTTTGCATGTTGCTCTTGATGTAAACATCATTGGTCGAGCGGTAAAATCCACTGACCCACGGGTTGGCGATTCCTGGTGTATGAATGTGTGTGTGAAATGGGTGAGTGGTTCCCTGATGTAAAGCTCTTTGAGGGTCTAGAAGGCGGGAAAGCGCTATATAAAAATGTGACCTTTTACCACTGCAGCAAATATAAATAGGGTATTTTTAGAGTTTTTTTAGATTGTGTCATAACGACTGGCAGGGGGACCGAAAATTCAGAACTCGGGTAACAGTTTAACAAAGTTTATTTACAAAGAATATAATGCAAATGTAGGTAGATTGATCAGACATTTGAGAGCGGAGTTGTTTGCGTTAGTCCTTGAGTAGATCGTGGGCAGATGGTCCGAGACGAGGTGAGCTGGGCCAGAGACAGGAGCTGTGCGGGATCTGACGAGGAGCAAAAAACATCCAACTTAAAGAAAAGTAACAAGTGCAAAACATGAGACTGGGCCAAGCAGAGGACAATCTGGTGCTGAGTGTCAGGTCCTCGGTCCCTTTGTCCTCCCCAGGTGCAGCTTGATTAGAGATTAGTTGCAGGTGTGTGTGGGAGGAGCCTGAATCTCCGCCCAGCTCCAGGCTCTGACACAGAAGGGAGGAGGAAAACAGCACAAAACACAAGGCAGACTGGGATCTTGTGGGGAAGCTGGCCCGAGTGATCAAAATAGGAGGCAGACTCAAAAGAAGTCCCATTAGACACATTTATTCCCGTGTAGTGGTACACCGTGAACACACAAAAAATAATCCATATGTAAAAAAATTAACAGTGCTCAACGAAAAACTAAGCAACCCAACTTAAACAACTGAAACAAAAGCCACGTGTACCCTGGCTACACTGGTGTTCTTCATCTGTCTAATTGCCCAGACTAATATACTTCCCTGTACCGGAAGCGCCACCCCCGGTCTACTCCATCTCTTGTCCAGGGGGCGGTGGGAGTAACATCAGCCTATATTCCATAAAAACATCTCTCGGGCCTGAGTCCCTTTACCAAAAGTGTTTAACTAAACAAACTATAAACACTTAGTTCATGAAACAAAAATACACAAGACATTAACCCAAAGAAATAAACAAACTTAAACCAGTTTTCCCCCCTCCACATGGTCCGGCCCACGACCCCACCCAAGCCTATAAAATGGCCGACATAGGGCACGCCCCCTCTTTGTCTGGACCATGTGGGGATGCAGGTAAGATGATTGTTGGATTAAACTGAATAGACACATTTAACAAAATAAAATATATTTAACTAACAAATGTGTGGTGATTTAACGGATTACAACTAAACAAAACAAACCCGGGATAGTTCTATTTCGTTGAGTATTGAAGTTATTGAAAATGAACAAACATGTGCAAAACCAAATCATAGTACTATTAAAAGGGACAAAGGCCCACTTTGTCACAGATCTTAACAGATTGTTAGAGGTTTTATGTTTTTTTTTGTTCAAACCATTTATTTTATATTCATATTTCTTAAAATCTCTGCCCAATGATAAATACAGACTATTTCTTTGCGTAGGCTGGTCTATCGTCTATGAATTGAACAAAGGGTGAAGTGATTTCATTTAGGCCAAAGGTATGATATGTCTTTTTACTATTATTGTAAGTACATGAGTATAGAAATGCTTTGGTATCCATGTTGAAAATTTGGCAATGGAGGAAACTGGGTCAAAATGAAATGGACCACGACAGATTTTCAAGAATTATCTTCACATTCATCATTATTCTTCAGGTTATACCCTACACTGAGAATAATCTTTTTCCCACAGTGCACTGGGGCCCTCTCATCACTCCAGCTTACAGTCACTATACCCTTTTCCCGGTGAAGTGAACATAAAATGACACTCCTGAGCTTAAGCAGCAGTCTCTCACTCACACCTCCACGTTTTCACCATCATAAATATCACTATGAGCCGCTGTGCTTAGTCTGCATGATCCGCTCTCCCGCTGGCTTCTGTAATTCCCTCCATTGGATTAGATCAATTATTGTCTATACGAAGCACTTCTGCACTCCAAGGCTGTAATCATGTGGGTAGAACCTAGCTAAATGTTTACATACACCTTTCATGGCACACACTTAAGGCCCTGCAAAATGAAGCAAAAATGTATTTTGTTTTAGAAGATGGCATGTTTTATGAAGGTGTCAGGTATCATCATCAGACGCTGCAGGTAACAAAGGTCATAAAGAACAAATGCATGTCTATTAACAAAAAATTAACAACAAAAACCCTGAACTGTGTCGTACTTTTTAAAAAATAAAATGTTATATATACTAATACAGTCATTTCAATGAACTCCTTTTTGACCCTCTTCTGCCAAGTGGTTATTATAATTTAGCAGCAGTAGTAGTGAGAGCAGCAGTACTTGAAAAGGCTCTAGGCAAATAGATACACATAACACAAAATTGTAAGTAATAAGCTATTTCAGGCTCTACTCAGCGTTGGCTGTAGTTAAAGTCCACTCCCCTTCGATTTTATTAACATTTTATTTCTGTTGAAAACATGTGCCATTTCCCTTTTTTCATTTTGTTAGTTTCAAAAACAATAGGTCAGTTCTTCTATGCCATACTTTATGAAATTAGTTCTAATGAGTGTTCTTGTTTCCAATGTGAAGGTTAGGAACAAAAGTCACTGGTGAATTATGTTCTTTCAAGGACACTTTGACTCATCACGATGTGTATATGAGCTGAATAGCTTTCAGCCCAAGGACAAGTCTGCTGTTTCTCCTACAGCTATAGCATATATTATAATGCACTGGAGACAGTATTTAATACAGCGCCTCTAGGACGCCTTAAAGCCGCACTTTGTCACTTTTGTGGTGGAAAACACCTGTTTGTCTCCATAGAGGTGTTATTGCTTTGCCTGGAATGTTCCACAGTATGGCATTGAAATGACCTTTTGCCGTGAAGACGTTAAAGTAACTAGGCCAAACTACAGGCCACATCTGTGGAGAGGAGACCCTGCTGTGTACATTTTACAAGGCATTTTGAGAAATACAAACACCTGTAATTGAATCAGTGCAAGAATGCCATACTGTGGGACATTCCAGGCAAAGTAATCACAGTCCACGGAGACAAGAAAGTTGCCGTAGTTTCATAGTGCACCTTTAAAATACTTTGTGTTAGTTCACAGATGTCTGCTCGTGTGAATAGTCCTCTCATTGGTCGTCTCTTCCGTTGTCCACAGAGACACCGGGCAGAGGCGAGGACAGCCAAGGGGACACGTCTTTCTCAGATTCGTCCCTTTTCGCTCACTGGGGGCAGGACCTGAGCCCAGAGAACCGCAGAGTGGCGCTGAAGATGTTCCAGTACTATGGCTACAACAGCTACCTCAGTGACCGCCTCTCACTGGACAGGCCCATCCCGGACCTCCGGCCTGATGGGTAAGGCTCAGGTAGAATGGTGCTTCTGTATCTACTCTACACTGATTTATGATGTGTTTACAATCCTAACGCACTTTTCTGACACATGGCAGTCGAGACTAAACAGTGTGGCCTGTGTGAAACGAGTGAAGAACAAGGAGCAAGTTCATTTTGTGCTACTGGATTAAAAGAGCAGGTCAATGACAGCAAACAACAGAAGTACATTTTTATTGCATTACATGATTATAGTTTGTTTACATTAGCCACGTTTATCACATGTAATATTGTTTAGTATTGTTAAAATCATTTCATACAATTATAAAATACTTTAAGTCCATATACATCTAAATTACAGAAAGAGAGTGTACAGCAAAAATAATGCCTGTAAATATGTGCTTTCCATAGCTTCATTTAACAAAAGGGACAAAGTGACCCTGCTCTCAAGCTACAGGTTATTTCAATTTAGGAAAATAAGCAGTGGCGCCATGATCCGAAGACTCAAACTTGAGTCCAGCGTACAGAGGCTGAGTGAATGAGGTCTCTACTCTGTGAAGAAGGTTCATACTTGTAGTAACGCTGTAAAATGATAGAATCCCTGAGCTGTGGTCCAGGTAAACCCCTATTCTGGATGAAGTGGGTCCATACACATCAGTCTCGTCTTCATTAAAATAAAAAGTATAATCATCATCTCTGGAACATTGTAATGCCCAGGAATTTTCATTGAATCCAAATCTGCACTCATCTGATTTGTCTTTTCTCTTGATGTTATTGTAACACACTGCGATGGTAATGGTAGAGTCGCTCCAATTCGTGGCAGATGTGTCCCACTTCACCTCCCAGTAACAGCGGCCTGTCAGGCGCTGTCTGCTTAGGACCTGGTAGTAGTAGCTGAATCTGTTTGGATTTTTGGGATACCTATTGGCATCCTCCTCAAATGTTGCACGTCGATTTTCATCAGACAGGGACAGTTGTCGGTGAGCTGTATTTAGATCTAGTGTAATTTCTTTTGCATATTTTAAGAAGCCTTTCCTAGTGGTGGGCTCATTCAGGTTCAGTGGTCTTTCAGGCTGGTCCAGGAGCAGTGGGACTGTAGAGTGGGCTTGTGGCAGTGGTTTTTCAGACTGAGCCAGTAGTTGCTCGACTTGTGTTGGAGCCTGTGAGATGTTGTCCAGTCCCTCTTTCAAAGTCTGCTGTAGCAGGTCAGAGAGTGTGGACAGGGCAGCTGTCACATGCTCAAAAGAGCCCGGGGGCTGTGTTGGAAATATGGGGGTGGCCTCAGCGGGGGACACCTCAGGGTAGGTCTGTATGAAGTGGTTGTGATCAGTAGTGAGAGACAGTCCGTCGAGCTGAGCTTGTGTCCGCTTCAGCTCACTGATGTCACTCTGTAGCTCTTGCTGATGCTCCTGGAGCCTGGTCTCTTCGTTCTCCTGCTGGGTTCGAATCTGCTGCTCCACTTCAGCCTGTCTCTCCTTCATCACATGGATAAGGATGGTGAAGGTCTCCTCACTGGCCCTCACTGCTTCATCTGCAGAACGCCTGAGGGACAACGCCTCCTGGTGGAGCCTGTCCAGGCCTGTTTCTTTACTATGAATCATTTGGTGGATTTTGTCTAGTCTGACCTCTAGCTTTGCCTGCATCTCTGCTCTCTCTGCGGCGGCTGACACCGTGCGGTGGCCCGCGTGCTTGTCCATGCAGCAGACCACACACAGGAGCTGCTGGTCGGTGCGGCAAAACATCTTCTTCACTTCATTGTGTTCAGAGCAGATCTTTTCCTGGAGTTTGTCAGAGGGCACCACCAGCTGGTGTTTCCTGAGTGCTGCAGACTGATAGTGAGGCTCCAGATGTTTTTCACAAAAAGAGGCCAGACACTGAAGGCAGGACTTAACAGCTGTCAACCTGGTCCCAGAGCACACATCACAGCACACATGTGTCTGCTCCACAGAGCTGACGTCCACAGGAGGTCCACTCTTCTCCAGCTGCTCCACCAAAACTGCCAACATGGTGTTTTTGACTAGGACAGGCCTGGAAATGAAGCTGTGTCTGCACTGAGGGCAGCTGTACTCCTGCTTCTCCTCCTCTTCATCCCAGTGATCATGAATGCATCTCATGCAGTAGCTGTGCCCACAGCTCAGAGTGGCTGGATCCTTCAGTAGATCCAAACAGATCGCACAGGAAAAGGCTTCTCTGTCGAGTGCTACTGCTGCCTGCGCCATTTCCCTGTTCACAGTAACCACGGAAGTTTCACTTTAAGAGAAACGAGAGTTGTGTTTGTGTGTGGGTAGGAAGAGCAGGGGGTGGAGACATAATGGCTCCTCCCATCTGCACCGTGTCTGACCAAAGTGCAGAGACTGAGAGCAAACACACTTTGTACATAGTGACATGTTGAGCCATGCAGAGTGAATATTTATACAACTAATGTGTCTATGAGGCGTTTTTCTGCAGCTTGTTGCTAACCTGCCTCTGGAGTATCTATTCTCACTAAATACCTGCACTACACACTCTTCCAGATGCTCTCAGGGGAATCATTAATCACACACAACCCATTTGCCATTAGAGCATCCAAAGTGCTCCTTAAATACAGCAGACTAAAGCACATAATCTGATAATGTTGACAGATATTCCTTTAATATTAAGTTGATGAAATTGGTGTTATGGCAAGAATTAACATTACAGTTATTTGGCTCATGATTTAAATCACAGTTATTTCAAACGATCATTTCTGTAGTGTCAAAACCTATGAAGAAAGTCTAGACCTGATGGAAATGTTCTGTGACACTTTTATATATGGAATAGAAATGTGCATATTCTGAACTGAAGCTAATTCATTGTATTTTTATCTATCACATTTTAGTAATTGGATATAATCATAGACAGATGATTATAAATTATGTTGTGTTGCAAAATCCTACTTGGTCTTTAATTCCCTAACAATGTGACAAAAATGGATGTTGCCTAAAATGAGAACATTATTTTATGTTCACTCAAGTAGCAAATACATATTTTTACATGTTTTGTTTTAAATATTGCAGCCATATGTACTTAAACCAGTGTTATTTGTGTCACGTTTGATTTAATGTCACATCCAAAACAGCATCTTGTATATGAACTAACCAAATATATGAGTAGTACATGTGCTGATAAATTATTTGAAGGAACAAAGAAATAAACTATATATAACAACAAACATGTTATGGGGTTTGGGCACTAATAGATCTACATTGAAATGATGTCTTTACTGGATGTGAAGTAGCTGCAGGTGGTCTGGTTGTTCTACCCATAAAGCAGCATAAAAGATGACCCAGCGTGCTTCTGTTAAAAATAAGGTGAACGGTGAATATTTTATTGCAGACACTATAATAAATGAAAAGCATCTCTATTGAAGACGCCTTCCTCTGTGCCAAAGTGGTGCGTTCTGCTGCTCCGTGCTTTATATTTACAGTCTGCTTTTGCCTCTCCCACAAACACATCAGGTGCCTCTTGGGAAAGCAACTATATGCGCCTCTTCCACTGTGAAAATGTCAGCGCAAGTGAAGGCAGGGAACACCATTTCAAAAGGAGGCAAAGAGAGGAGCGTGATTCATGTCAAACCCTGCAACAGTAAAGCCTAATGTATTCTTACTGAAGCCACCGCAGCCGTAAGACTCATAGGACTGTGGGAGGACAAAAGTGCCAAAATGTATATCACAATATGTATCATTTTTAATTTTCTTGATCACCAAAACAGTGTCGTACATTTGAGATTTTGCTGGAGACATAGGCACTAAAACTGGCTCAGATTTTCTTTGATAGGAACCACTATTCCGTCTGAACCAGCATGAAAGCAGTTTAAGATACTGTAGCCTACTGGATTTAACTAAAATCTTTGCAGTGTATAATCTATTCTCTTCATTTTTCTAAAGAACGTCATTATGTAGAAGTTGATGACATGCTGCTCTTCTAGACAACCAGTCTGACATTTAAATGGTAATCTCCGTACAAAAGCATTATAATGGACTCGTCTTTGTTCCCACAGGTGCAGAAACATCTCGTATCCATTCAACCTGCCACAAGTGAGCATCGTGTTCATCTTTGTTAATGAAGCGCTGTCCGTCATCCTGCGCTCCATCCACTCCGCCATCAGCCGCACCCCCTCCCACCTGCTCAAAGAGATCATCCTGGTCGACGACAACAGCAATAACGGTAAGAAAAAAACGTCATCTTTGGAGGGAAAGTTTATTCAGTTTTGTAAAAGCAGTTTAAAGTTTGACCAAATAAATACATTACCTTCAAAACTTAAAACTTTATAACTCCAAAGCATTAATTTTGTTTGATTTATTTAATTTTTTTTAATTCAAAACTTGTCAAATTAAGTTGCTTCGTCTGTATACCAGTAGGGCTGTAAACTTATAGACATTTCATCAAATAATTAATCCAAAGACTCATAGTAAACCAAAATTCATATTAGTCAACAAATTATTTTATTCGAATGAACGACTTAAAACAGAGCAACACAGGGTGAATTACCTTTTTTTTTAAAATAAATTATTATATTATTCTTCCTTTTTACACAAATATGACATATTTAATATTCGTGTGTGCAGTTTGCGTCAAATACATGGTTATATTTTACTAGAATGGCACTAGACTAGACCTTAGACTGGTCAGTGCACCTCAAAGATCAGCTCAAAGATTTCCATAGCACATCTAATCTTGACTAAAAATGTTGTTCAAAATGAGGCTCTAACTACATTTAAACTTGTTTTTAGCTGGTAGGGGACAAGCTCCATTGTTAAAACGCTCTAAATGAACATATTAAGTAAGCACATTGAAGACTTTAGCATCATCTTAGCTCCTCTGACCAAAAATACTGGCCGCCACTCCTGGTCAACCGTCTAATTCTAGTCCACAGCATGATCATAGCATTAGCACTATTTTTGCAACTCAATGTCTTTATGTCCACGCTGCAAGTGCCGCTGTTCAAAGCATCAAAGGCTCAAAGTTACTGGGATCGGCAGAATAAAAATATGTCATGAATATGGACTACTTTCTTCCTTTCTGTTTTGATTAGTAAGGTCACGTTAGGTAAAAGTCATTCTAGTTATGGCCCCTTTACTGTTTTTAATTAGGGGTTGCGCTCAGATAGTCCAACAGTTACACTAATTAGCTGCAACGCCGGGACATTGGCCTGCAGGCAGATAACGATCCTGCAAGGTGATGAAGTGTTTGTATATCATCTCGTCTGCATTTGCAAGCGTAATGCCAACATCTGTATGCGCAGGAGGCCAAGAAGTAAACAGAATTGAAAAGTGCAAATTGTACAAATGCTAAATGGTAAGTGGTGACTTTGGAGATCACAAAAAGCAGCGGAAGTCAATTGTGAACAGAGGACTTGGTAATTTACAGTGCAAGGATTTAAGTACATTATTAAGACAGAAAGAGAGGCTATAAAAAGGTAATGATATGGTACCAAGGTCATTTACAGGATACTACTCTTAAATGAGCTGTGCCTCGTAACAAGACCTGGGACGAGTATTAGAGCGATCAGCGTGGGAGAGTTTTGGACCAGAGAAGAACGTTTTTAAACTGCGGTCAATAATGCAAAGCCTGCTTGAATATAGATGTATATGTTATCAGGACAGAGAGATGGGAACGGTCACTATTATTGATTTATAATGGAGAATTATAAAGTTAATTTTAAATGCGGTGTGAAAGTTTAGCGAGGCGTGAGGACATTTCTAACCGGGAGCTTACTTTTTTACTTTAACAATCTAGTTTTTATATGTGGGAATGTGTATTTGAGAGACTAATCCAAAGATATTAACTCAAATCGGTTACATTAAGAAGATAGTTGTCTTTTATAAGGTATAGTACGTCTGCGTTCTGTGTACGTTATTTGGTTGGAGGGTATAATCCAAGTTGGATCATCAAACGCGTTCACCAGTCCCATTCATCCCAGTTAATTGAGCCGAGGAGCCGTTTCCTTCAGTTTCTTTAGGGACCCCAGTCACGCGCTGACATTTTGCTGTTGGCATTTCACCCTGTTTGCTTGAGCACTCTGTCAGTGTTTCTGATAGGCTTGCCATTATCATTATCGCCCTTCCTCCCAATCCTAAAATGGTACACAAAACGCTATTAGCTCACTGACCTATTATGGCCACAACATCTCGATATGGTCATCGTCCAACGCTAACCTTTGTTGGCGTCTGCGGTCCACATTATTCTTCCAGGCTTCACATCCAGGAGACATTAGCATGCAAGAGAAATGGTGCGCCATCACAGGGACTAGGGCAAATTGACCTAGCTGATTCCTCTGTAATTGGATAATGTCCCAAGCCATGGCCCAAGAAACACTCGTTTGTGTGAGATTGTTTTACACAGGGTCTCCTCGTTGGACAGGTGTCAGAGAATGAATGAACTCCTACAAATATTACAGGAAATTTTGACAGTGCTTCAGGAACACATATAAAGGCCATAAAGCTTGTGTTATAAAAAAAGTCACCTCTTGTGTAGTTGTTTTTGACACAGTTGGTCGGTAAAGTCCAATCGTATTTATTCTGTGGTACAATAACATGACAAGCAGCCTTTTTATCAGCCTGGGCTTTATACAGAGTAATTGTAGACTGTGTCAGAATATCAAGTGATACAAAGGAAAATAGGACCTTGTGAGAATAGTTTTGAATAATACTGCGTGTAGTGTGAGCATGTTTTTAGAGTGCTATATTCAGTGGAGCTGTGCATGAACCTAACACATGAGCAGATCTCCCTGTGAACAGCAGATGGACCCAAATGAAAAACAAACAAATTACCATTTCTCACACCTGTCATGAGCTCACGTTCAATAAGTGGTCACATTCAGTTAGAGAAAAACACAACCTTTACATTGTAAGTCATATTTCTTTTTGGAAATATGCCAATTTTACATCTTTCACAAACTTTGTGATGGACTCGTTAATATAGTATTTTAAGATTTGTAAACAATAACACATAAATATCATTAAAATTGATTGTTTCTTTTATAAACACTGGTCTGATGAGCTCGTTTTATGAATCACATTCACATGTTTTCTGTATTTTGTCTGTATTTTGTCTGTATTTTGTCTGTATTTTGTCTGTATCTTGTCTGTATTTTGTCTGTATCTTGTCTGTATTTTGTCTGTATTTTGTCTGTATCTTGTCTGTATCTTGTCTGTATCTTGTCTGTATCTTGTCTGTATTTTGTCTGTCTGGGTGTCACTTGCTCATTGAATCCATTTGCTTCTCTCAGAGCTGCAGCCGGAGGGACGCCCAGTCAAACAGATGAGTGCTGGCCTTTAGCCACTGCAGAGTAATGAACTGTGTTTTATTATAATTTGTTGTAAGAAACAACACATCATCGCCCTCATTTTCACTTTGCACAAACATTTAAAAGTCTTAATCACACATTCATTAAATATAACGTGATTAAGCTGGAGCAGCATTAGGAGATCAGGCTGGATCTGTAAAATGTCTTTATTTGCTACATTAACTAAAAACTTCATTTTAAATGCTTAATCATCACCAGTATCGTCTGATTTCAGTAGTTGTCTTAACCAAAAGCACGTACAGTACACAAGTACAAGTACAAGTACAGTACAGCACACACTGAGGCATTCCCAAAATGTAAAAAAAATAAAATAAAATCTGGTAGCACTTTGAAATACAGTCCAGGACTTACGGTGGTTAATAGAGACTTCACTGGTAATTACAGTGGTACTTACA
Organism: Periophthalmus magnuspinnatus; assembly: GCF_009829125.3. Classification (NCBI taxonomy): domain Eukaryota; kingdom Metazoa; phylum Chordata; class Actinopteri; order Gobiiformes; family Gobiidae; genus Periophthalmus; species Periophthalmus magnuspinnatus. The sequence continues at coordinate 33,130,912 of NC_047128.1, forward strand.
GTGGTAGTTACTGGGGTAGTTACTATGGTACTTCTGGTGGTACTTTGGCGGGTACTTATACTGATACTTACTGATACATACTGTATAAGTAATAGTGGTACTTATAGTGGTACATGAAGTGATACTTGCACTAATAACTACTGGTACTAGTACTGTACTTACTGCAGTATGTCATTAAGTGAATGGTTTAAAGAACATGTTATGAGGCAGATGAATCTTTGATTTCAGTTCATAGAAAATACAGAAGACAAAACTGTGAAAACACAAACACTTTATTATGACAAATTTCACATTAATACAACGATCAGACTGAAAAGAAATTTACAATAAAAACAATAACAAAGAAATTATATGTTTTAAATGAACATGACAGTGATACAAACTGGGAACTATCAATACTTTAACTAATATTTTAAAGTGAGACATTATGGTACGGGCATGAGGAATTACTGGTACTATCTATAGTACTTACTGTTGTATATACTGGTAATTACTGGTACTTTCCGTAGTACTTACTGCTGTTTGTACTGGTAATTACCGTAGTAGTTACCAGTGGGACCGGACTGTATTTTAAAGACATTAAACACCGTACAAACAGCAGTAAGTACTACGGAAAGTACCAGTACTTACTAGTGCAACTACCATAATGTCTCGCTTTAAAGTACAGTCCGGTCTCACTGGTAACTACTACGGTAATTACCAGTACCAACAGCAGTAAGTACTATGGAAAGTACCAGTACTTACTAACAACATATTCTTTAATACCATTCACTTAATATGACATATCACAATAAGTACCAGTACTAGTACCAGTAGTTATTAGTGCAAGTATCACTTCATGTACCACTATAAGTACCACTGTAAGTACCACAAAGTACCACTATTAGTTATACAGTATGTATCAGTAAGTACCAGTATAATTACCAGCTAAAGTACCACCAGACGTACCATAGTAACTACCCCAGTAACTACCACCGTAATTACCAGTCAAGTCTCTACTAACCACCACAGTAAGTCCTGGTAAGTCCTGGACTGTATTTTAAAGTGCTACCGATAATCTATATAAAAAATGTTTTGTTTTAACAATTTTTAAAATTATTTACAGTTCCTCTTTGTAAGGAAGGAGGTAAAATGTGTTGTGAAGAACGACTGACTCTAAAAACATGAAGGAGATAAGACGTTATTGATGAATGTATTTTAATTTACCAAACACTCACAGCTAACAGTCGCCAGCAGCAACTATCAGTCCAAGCAGCTCAGACGCTCTCGAAGTGGAGATGAAGATGGGTCCAAAATGGTCTGTTCAGTTTGTCAAATGAAACATAAAGACTCCAGTGGCCTTGTTTGTCTTCTCAGGTTCACGGTGCATAAATATACTTGTAAAAAGGTGATACTATAACAGTGTTTATAAGGACAAAGCTTAAACATTTTCTGTAAGCATTGTGGGTCAAGTGTCTTCTGAAATGTATGGGATTCTGATTAGTTTAGCTGTTTATATTTCAGACTTCTGTGCACTGAAAAAATCTACCTGGGTCTGAAAATACAAATCTAATCACAAGTGCAATACTTGACAGAAAAATCTCATTTTCGCCCAAAATCATGAAACCTTGAGCATTTCCAGGGATGATGCCTGTATATTATTTTTGTGTGAGATGCTCCTCTGTCTGTAGTGCAGCCTGGCCCAGCATGAAGCGCCTTTCTAACGACTCCAAACCCGCTCCACGTTCACTTTCAAGTCAAAAGGGACAGAAATAGGAAGAGCAGAGCCTCAGGTAGATGATGAAATGTTCCAAATATTATTTTTCCAGCTATGTACAGGAGATGTTTCGGTGTAACATAGAGACGCGTCCTTCAGGATAAAGCTTCATCAGTGTCGTCAAAGTCGTGTTGAGCTTCAGCCTAGTTTTAGAATCGTATAAACTTGCACAGATGGGTAACATGTCCAACAACTATACTTAACTTTTAGCATGTTTACCTTTATCTCTAATTAAAATGAATCACGTAGAATTGGAGTCAGTTTTTAATTTGCCACAACCCTCTGCTAAAAAGTGCAAAAAGAAGCAATTTCAGTCCAATTAAGAGGCAGAAATATAGGCTGTGTCATTATTTCCAACAAAATGAACTACCAAATCTCATAATTATTCGAAAAAATTAACACTATAAGACAAAAAACACTCTTCTACCATATTCTTAGTACAGGGCTGTGCCATTAATTTCAGTTTTTTTTTAGACTGTGGTGGCTTCTGTTCATAAAAAATATGGGTTTTCTTTACAAAACCTGGAGCAAAGCCGCTTTTCTCATCTGTATACGCTTTAAAACAAAAGCGTCACAAACATTTCTAGTAAAAATATGTGACCTCTAATCAATTAACTGAAATAATCATGATGTGATGCAGTAAAACTAAACTATTTATCACTCTCACAGATAAACTGCTGAACTCTACTGCGTCTGATTCAATATTGAGCAAATTTGAGTTAGTAATTGTGTTCTGCTTTTCAAAGATATTGCATCTTTCAGGTTGAGTATTACCCACAGTTTGGCTCAGGGGAGAATGCTGCTGCCTGTTTGGTTCACTCATCAAAGTTGTGAGACGTGGGGATCTTTTGGCTCGTTCCCAGTCGAGCAGTATCTTCCCACCTGACGCTATCTTACCATCACGTGGGTGGAAGTTATATGCTTCCACGCTCACCTTAAACTCTTCTGGGGTACTGGTGGTGTTCGAGATCTAGACTGTGATGATGCCATACTCTCAGATGGGGGCAGGAGCCGTTTTACTTTCCTGTGAAATATCTAAAAGCCAAATTCACGAATGTTGAACCTGATTATTTGTAGACCCTAGAAAAAACTATGTAATAATAATTGTTTGTTCCAGATGAGCTGAAGGAGAAACTGCAGGATTACGTGACAGAGACGAACAGCCAGCGCCCAGGATTTATTAAGATTGTGCGGCACTCGAGGCAGGAGGGGCTGATTCGGTCTCGGGTGAGTGGGTGGAGGGCAGCTTCTGCCCCAGTGGTCGCCCTGTTCGATGCCCACGTGGAGTTCAATGTTGGATGGTGAGTCAGACTTTCTGCTGCTCAGCCATGGTAAAATAATGCACAAGACATAGCAGTCTGCGTGGGCTCAACTTCATCATTTCACTTTAAAAACAAAGACGCAACACTTGTTCCTACTGTGAGTGTGAAGACATGATGTGCAAAGCCAGAAAATACTTGACTCACTCGCAAACTGCAGAACTACACTTAGTACTTTTCACTATTTGAGCTGCAGTTAAATATTAAACCACATCAGAGCAAAAGATTAACTATGTTGTTGGCTGTACAATTAATACAAGTTTAATTCGATTCAGTCATTTCTAGTTGTCAGAGAGATGCTCAGGTCTTTTTAATCGAGAGGTCAGTTGAGGTTTGGACTTTAAAGGAATAAATTTGACTTGAATTTAGAAGCCTGTCTTGTTCAGGAAATGAATATTGAAAACCTTTTTGTAATGAGATAAAATGAATAGAAAATTGCAAAAGATTAATATGATTTTGATTAATTTTTATGCAGCTTCTTTACTGAAAGTGAAATGAACAAAACGAACACGGTTAATGATCCTGCCCTTTAGCAAGGATTTGATGGATTTGACCCTGGATTGACTGTAATCCTCCTATTCTACAAAAATAGCTACTGTAAATGTTTACCCAACTAAGGCTTTTAAAGATATATCCATAAATGTTCCTCACTGGGAATAAGAGGAATTGAATGAATGAATAATATATACACTGAAGCAAATAAAATACAGTCGTTTTTGTGAGTTTATAAAGATAAAGAGAAAACTTTTAGTGCAGTGCAAACCATTTCCATCTCATTTCCTTCCTCATGACACAATATAAATAAAAAATGATTCCACCTATCACCCTGGTAATAATGTTTCGCTGACTAATAATAAATTCTATTCATCAAAACTGTTTGGCTGCAGTTGACAAGAGGATGATTGAATGTCAAAAACAGCCATGACTTAAATAACTTTTCTCTTCTTGTATTCCCAGGGCTGAACCCATCCTCCAGAGAATTAAAGAAGACAGGAAGCGCATTATCTCGCCCTCCTTTGACAACATCAAGTACGACACCTTTGAGATCGAGGAGTACCCGCTGTCTGCGCAGGGTTTTGACTGGGAGCTGTGGTGTCGCTACCTCAACCCGCCCAAAAACTGGTGGCACATGGGCAACAAGAGCGCGCCTATACCGTAAGATACTACGAACGCACAAATGCATCATGACAAATCTGTTGTACGTCAAATATAACTATGAAGAAGGCCCTGGGGAAGACTCAGGACACGCTGGAGGGGGACTATGTCTTCTCTCGGCTGGACTGGGAACTCCTTGGGGTCCCGTTGGAGGAGATGGAGGACGTGTTTGGGGTGAGGGAAGTCTGGGAGTCCCTGGTTAGACTGCTGGCCCCAAATAAATGGAAGAAAATGGATAGATTGATGGATAACTCTTAAACACTTCTATGTTAGTGTTTGTGCTGCTGTCTGAATGTCTCTCCTCACTCTTCTCCCCCTTTTATCTGCTCAATAAAGAGGGGGTTGTGACGCACTAAGTTGAAGGTAGTAAAGCAGCACCTAAAGATGTCGTTTGAAAATTATAACGCTGTATTGAATCTATTTTTTAACAAACCTAATATGTTTTATTTGTGACATTAAGTGAAGTAGCTAAATACAATTAAGTTTGAAATGTAAGTCACTGACAGTAAAAAAAAAATCATAACTCTTCTGTTTCTAAATATTTTTATTTTATTTTTTTAGAGCATTTAGAACGACCCTTCCCACATTAATCTGAGCAAATACAGCACCGAGGAATGAACCCTCATTGTACAGCGGTACTTTGAGTCACATGGGTCAAACTCGACATTTTAATACCAGAGATGCCCCGAGCGTAAACGCCATTAAAGGAATAATATGTGGTTTTCAAAGACGGGGCAGTATGTGATCTCCACAGACCTGACGAGTCCTGATTTCTTCCTGTGGGTCGATCTTAAAGAAAAGGTGTTTGTGAATAAACCTCAGACAATAAATGGCTTAAAACGTAATGTCGAGGATCAAATAAGAGACATAAGCCTGGAAATGCTTCAAATGTGACGCAAAGTGTGTTGGATCGGGCTGTTCAGTGCAAAATTGAAAATGGTGGACACTTAAAAAACATTATTACTTCCCCTAGTTAGTGATAACTAGTAAGTGTAAGTGAACAATTATAACTGTATATATTGCCAAAAATCTCGGAAGGTTCAGTTTATCTTCTGCTAAAATTTGGTGAGTATAACTTAAGAATTATAGGAGCTATTGAAGATCTAAAAGTGTCACTGACTGTACATGTAGGATTTAAGATTGGTTGCATAATTCTAGGGTTTTAGCTGATCAATCAGAAATTCTAAATATTATTAAATTAAATGCATTTATGTTCAGCCCAGTAGCACAACAGCAGTCGCTTCCATGTGCTTTATTCCATCTCCCAAAGCCTGTGTTCAGTCTCGGTTTCACAGTGTCTACCTCAAGTTTCTGTTGGATGTACTAAAGCAACAAAGCAGCCTTGATCTGGATATTTGTTCCCCCAGGAGTCCCGCTCTGATTGGCTGCTTCGTGGTGGACAGGCTGTACTTTGAAGAGATCGGTTTGCTGGACGAGGGCATGGAGGTGTACGGCGGAGAGAATGTGGAGCTGGGCATCAGGGTGAGTCACGCTGTCGCTGCCTGTGGCCATTCTTCACCGGGATCATGTGTGGGGAATTATCGACGATAATGAAGCCTAATGAAGGGAGAAGGACTGTGAGCAGGAGGATGTAAATCTACTGTGACTTGCAAGACTTCGAGAGAAATTAGCAGAATGGCTCCAGATTGTAATACAGACTATAAAACGCTATAGTTTGACACACGTAGAAACACAACGCAGACTCAGTTTTACCGTACAATCAGCAGCCGGTTAACCTCTTCTCAACTCATGGCGTGTTTTATAGTTTATATAACAGATACAGATAACAATTCTGTGATTATTGCATTCGTCATTGGCTCTGTTTTCATGCACAACTTAAAAAAATCTGAATTCTAACTATCAGATTATTAAAATATCATGTGAAAGATTACATCGAATGTGAATAATCAGATTTTTGTTCACTCCTGTTCAGGTTTTGACAAGGAAATGAGCAAAAAAAATGGAAACTAGTGTGGCAAAGACAAAAATGAAAATGTTAATGGTTCCTTATATTTTGTTTCTCAAATATAAGTTACTCTAAAATGCATTATCACATTATTTTGAGCATCTAATTATTGGGTTTTCTGATTGATTTCTAGATTTCTGTTTTGTCTGGCCATGCACATTTACTCATTTATTAGTTTAAACGTTTATATCTTCTCTCACATTGGAAACTCTTCATCGTGACATTTATTTGATCTTGTCGATGACGTGTGATGTTTTGTGTCGTCTTCATTCGTTTCTATCTTCAATCACAATTAGCTTTTACATCTATATGCACTGTACAATTTCTTCCTCTCAAATATTGATGCGATCTCAGAAAGTGTATCCCAGACCAAGCAAAGACGGATGATGTGTTTCTTGTAAATCTATAAGACCATGGTATAAATAAGAGTATTCAAAACAGAGATGACAGAATAACAGACCATAAAATTACATTTATCGACAAAGCTACGGTCTATAATTGAATGTGTCTGGTATTCTACAGCAGATACACACCTCAGGCATTCGACCTATGGAGCTATGAACTGTCGGTTCGCTGTTTATTCTTATCAGGAAGTGGCAGACGAGTTTGAATGTAGCTATAAAGCTGCAGGTTAAAATGCTGGGACCTTATTTATTGTTGCAAAGCAGTATGGGGCGTGAGATAGACTCTTCCTCATCTGGTTAAGCAATGGATAAAAGCGAAGTATATCACAGGCGGGCGCAATAGGAGTGAATTTTAATCACATTCAGGAATAACAAAGCATTACAAATGACTATATTTATACAGAAGATGTATTTTGTGGGAGTAGCACTGCTGAGAATTGTCATTTGTATTGGTGATTTACGAAACTTGTTAAACATAAACTGCATTTTCTGTTGTGTTTGTAGTTTAACCTTATTGTAGTGTGATGGTTGTGGATATAATTCTTGGGTTTGACTATGTGACGTGTGATCCTTTTGTCAAAATACTTCAGGGGGATTTGAGTTGCGTTAACCCAGTCACAGCACGATACTTGAGTAGTATTTCCACAAGTATGTAACTAATAAAGCTGTTTTATTGTTTGGAAATACCATCTTTTACCTGCCAGGTTAAATTAATAGTAAAAAAAACTCAGTATTTGGTTACATAGAAAGTATTTACACATTTTAAACGTGCAACTTTAGACGACACTGCCCACTTCTTGCCAGTGAAGGAATGTGAAGTGAATGTGAGCTCTTTTCTCTGCCCGTGCTCCTGAATGCCACAGCGCACACCTCTTAAAGCTCATAGATAGATACGTGCCAGACACTTACTACCTCAAAAACAGTAAGTCTACAAAGAAGAATAATTGACTTGGATGTTGGCTTGCGCTCAAAGTTCCCATTTGAAGTCGTTCCTTGGCACCGTCGAAGTGACCAGATTTTTGATAAATCTTTCATGTCACTCGTAGACGAAAGTCCTTGCTACGAAGCGGGTGAAACTTTGAGGTCGTTAGTGTATTTATGTGGCGTATTTGAAAGGAAACAGGTTTGTTATAGTGAAATGTGTTAGTTTGACTTCATCCTGGGTTTTAGTTTTGGGGTAGAATCATGTTTTAGTCCTGCTGTATTGTTCCTGACTTCTTAATGGCTTGTTAAAAGTGCGTGCCCATGAACACAAGTGCACTCTTGAATTAAATTGCAGCCCAGGAAACACAAGGCGACATGTTGTCTCCAGTGTGGCTCTTACTACAATGGTTAATCACTACTAATTCATTCTGAAGTCTGAGAGATCACCAGGGCTTTCTCCCCGAGCACGTGAGGCGCCATTGTTCCTATACTCTGACATTGTTCAAAGCCGATAAATGTACTTTGAGTTAATTCGTGCTTCGATTCAACAGCACGGCAGCAGATGGGTTACGCAGAGACGGCTCTTATGGGAACGCAAACTGATCACACACACATTTTATCACACACATATTGATATTAATGTCCTGGAGACTGATCCTAAACTTAAACAACATCACTACTCGCTCAACCTTTACCTATATCAGCCCGTATCTGAACTGTACATCTCGTTTTTGATCTAATAATGAAACATCGACATTAGAGGAACTGATTTTTGTCCAGGTCGCCGTGATAAAAGCTCGTCCATTCTCAAACCCGTAGCGCAGATCATTAATGTAGTCTTGAAGAAAGCGAGGGACAACTCCGCCTAAAGTGGAAGATGGAAAAGTATCCTCGCTAATGGTGGAGACGCAATCATGAGCGCAGTGGAGAAATTAATGTTATGAGTCTTTTTGGACCATGGATTTGCGATTATCACTTTGCTGAAGTCTTTAGATGAAAAGTGATCTCATATATAGGAGAAAAGTTAACTTCATACATAATTTTGGGGTTTTCTTTTTTTGTTTTTGAGCCGAATTAGAATAAAAAGACTCATGCACATTTTGATGAATTATAAAAACTTAAACAAATTAACATTATTGGGATCGTAAAATATTGAAGTATACATTTTTATCAATACCGTCCACCCGTATTTTCTGAAGAAACATTCTTCTTTTGTCCTTTTCGTCTTTATCTGTTTTTTCAGTTTGTTTATTTGGACAATTTTTTTTCTTATCTAAATGAAATGCGAGAGCCATCAGTTTATTTCAACAGTTTGATAAGTCATTTTGTGTTTTTGACTGCAGGACGGCTCAGCATGTTGTTTACTCGCCTGGTTTGATTGAACAGAACTTGCCCTTGCCCGGAGGTTAATGTAGTTTAGAGTAATGGTTTTGAAACTCAGGCCGACACTCCGAGTTAGAACTATAAGTCTGGAGGACACTGGCTCGGCTGCAGTTTGGCTCTCCCACAGACGAGGCAGAGGGCTTTCTCTGTTTGACTGTTGGTCTGTTGGTATGGCCTCCTCCGAGACTCGCTCTGCTCCAGCAGCTCGCGGCTTTGGCAGGCACTGAGAGCCCAGTTCAGGGAGAAATGAGGGTGAATTGGACCCCTGCAACTTGTTTAAAATGTGGATATTGATTATGAATATCAATGAATCAGTTATCATGAATAGCAGCCATAATGAGAAAGATTTGATTTATGATTTTGATTTGCACAATGGTATTTTAAAGTTGAACTGAGAGAGTTTTGCATTTGTGAAAGAGGTGCAAGAAGTACTCAAAATCTTCTTCTATACAGAACAGCATCGTTGCTCCAAAAACCATGCGTCTTCGTGCTCTTGAGCAAGACACCCGCTTCCCCAATGGCTGTGATGTATGAATAGGTGATTGTTTATGGTCAGATGTTATAATACAATTGTCCTTCACTATATCGTGGTTCACTTTTCACGGAGTCGCTGTTTTACGGATTTTTTGTGTGCAATTTTTATGCTTTTTTACGGCGTCTGATCGTGTATTGTGTTCTGCGTCTTGATTGGCTGTTGGACTGTAGACCATTGTCCATCAGTCTCCTCCGTGCCGTGTCTCCTGTACAGTACAGAATGTGTTCAGACAAATTTACATAAATGTTGGATCGCAGTGTGACTCTGAAGTGCTTTTTCTTCCCGACAAAACCCACAATGTCGATGAAGCGTTCTGCACCGACAAAGGCGAAGGATTGAACTTTGAGAGTTTTTAAACGAGAGAGAAATGTGAGAAAATGTTAATGCCTGTGTGAGAAAAGTGTATAAAGTGTGTGGTGAGGGGTTTTACAGCTGCAAAACATATAGAATAAGTGTAAATTTGCAGATTTCGCTTATTGCGGGTTATTTTTAGAACGTAACACCCGCGATAAATGATAAACTGTGGCTTTAAGAGACTTTATCAAGCCTCTAAAGCACAGGACACTTGTAAGGCATTATTAATCTTATGACTAAACTACTTCTAAAATGTACTTCTAAATAAAACTCAAGTAAAACCAAAAGTAGATTTGTTTCAGTGGATTTAGTAGTTGAAGTTGTCCAGCAAGTGCAGTATCTTGTTTTCCTTCTGTTGAGAGGTAATTGCACCAGTCAGCCTGTGTAACACGCTGCAAATTGGTGTGGACCTTGTAAAAAAGTTACAAAACAGATTTCCCAAAACACTTGTGAGTTCTGCTCCACTGCACCTGAACTGGAACAATACATGAGGTAAACGAATTAAACGCAGATCACAACACCCACTTTCAACCAGGAAAGTTTATAAAGTTTATAAAAGACCGTGCCGATGCTTTAAATCACTATTAAAGTCATAGTTTCCTTCACTAATCCGCACGTTCTCTTCCAGTACCTTATCATTATTTATGTATTTTACTCTATAATTACCGAGGTATGACCAGGTAGTGTTGATTTTAGCCTCAGCTTTGGTCTGATTCTTTGTAAATGCTTAGAATTTTGTTCTCCAGTGTGTGAATAACAAAGCGTTGTACAGTAATGACTGGGCCGGTAATTGTAGACGTCTGATTGAGTTTCATGACCCCGATGCTGCAGGAAATCCAATGAAGCTCGCAGTGTAATCTCAGACCAATAGGACAATCGATGGAAAAGTCTTTTGCCAAACAGAGAGAAGGGAAATGTTGCTCCGTAAAGGATTTGTGTAACAAGAAGACAGTACTAGATCTGTTTGAATGTGTTTCTTCTGTTTTATTAATACTTTTACAGTCTAAACTCGAAATAAGATTGGAGGCTAGGTAAATTATGTATTACCAAGTTCAATAAATACTCGCTTGCCTATAGTGTCTTCTGTAAAATATTTTGTAGTTAGGCTTCTTGGAATGTGCTTCTGCGGGGAGATAAACCAAGATAAGAGACTCTATTGTCTGTCCCGGTAGGAGACAATTTGTAATTTCAAACTAATATTTTAGATTTTTCTGCTAACAACACAAAAAGTTGAAATACCTTTAAATATTTTAGTCCTAAGTCCTTCATTTGATATAGGTAATGTGAGCCTAAGCTTTAGTGTTTCAGAGGCAAAAGTGGAGGAAATTATTTAAGTCCAAAGAGCAATACAGATTTTGTGTTCAGTGTATTTACTGTATGTTAGATTGAGAAATAATCGACAGAAGTAAAACTACTTTATTAAAAGTTGTTGTTAACTTTATAGTAAAGTATTGACCCATTGCTCCAGGCTCGACCTCTCAGACCGGCTCTGCTCTGAAGATTTAAGGATTCACAGGAGATGATGCACTGTGTGGGGAGCTGAGGGCGTTTTTTTGTCTTGGAATAGCTTGGCCCTCTCTTATGTGTGTCAGTGTGTGCCTGTGTGTGTGTGTGTGTGTGTGGGGGGGTGTGCCTGTGTGTGTACCGGGGTGGGGGTGTGTGTGTACCTGTGTGCGAGGTCGGGCTCTGGCTGAGCTTGGACACAGGAGGTAAAGGCCTCCGGATACACCTCTGCAGCTCTGCCTCCTCACGGTGAAGCTGAGGCTCAGAGGAGGACTGGACTGGACACAGATCATGGATCATAAAACCTGCTGGGTCAAGGGCTGGCAGCATATTTAACTTTACACACTGTCTGCCAATATTCCTCTCTGCTGTGTAAAAGATAGGAGTAATTTTCAGCTATATAACAAAATTCATCTTTTTAGAGTAGTTAAATAATTTCAAACTCAAGTTCAATACTAATGATAATGAGGTAATGAACAAAAGGACGGGATCGCGGATACAAGCGGGTTTCCTCCGTAGGGTGACTGGACGCACTCTTAGGGATAGGGTGAGGAGCTCGGACTAGAGCCACTGCTCCTACACGTCGAGAGGAGCCAGCTGAGTTGGCTAGGATTCCTCCTGGATGCCTCCCTAGGGAGGTGTTCTGGGCATGTCCCACTGGGAGGAGGAAGACCCAGGACACGCTGGAGGGACTATGTCTCTCGTCTGGCCTGGGAACGCCTCGGGGTCTTACTGGAGGAGCTGGAGGACGTGTCTGGGGTGAGGGAAGTCTGGGAGTCCCTGCTTAGACTGCTGCCCCTGCGACCCGGCCCTGGATAAGAGGAAGAAAATGGATGGATGGAGTTCAATACTAAGGAAAAGACTTGATACTCGATACCAATTGCGATGCCACAATGACTAAACTAAACTCTAAGACAATAGACTGTAATTTTAAGAACAAAATAACATCTCTTTCTTTAAGTTAACATGTGGTTCTATTCTGGTGTTGATAAGAAAAGCTCAAATTCAATTTGTTAAACTGAGCATCTATTTTTGATACTGGTTTTAGTATTGATCAGTATCTCATTTCCAGTACTTTTGAAAACCTTACTGCATATACTGTAGTCGGGCCGTAGCATTGACCATTTTAAACTGAACAAAACAAGGATTGGATTGTCTTAGGGCTGTTTAATATAATGCAATCAAATCACAATTTGAGTTGCCGCAATTATCAAATCACAAAGGCCGTGGTTATTTTTAGACAGATTATCCTCTGCAATGAACAAAATATCCTGTGTCCTCTACAAACAGGTTCTGAAATTCACAGTCTCGTCTTGGTTATCGGTTCATATTTCAGTCTTCTCTCAATTCAAATCACAAAAACAAAGGAATGTTTCAAGAAATTAAAGCCTTTTCTTGCATGCTGTTGTCACAATGTTGGTTTTGTGGATTAAGTTTCAGTCTCGAACATGTTAGAGGAGTCTAAAATGTGCCTGGCTAATTATTTCCCATTTTCATTTAAAGCCAGATCATTTTAAGCACTTGTCCTAGCTGTTGTTACACATTTTTATGATTTTAGCTGCACGGTAAAAACATGAATAATGCAAGATTATGAACCCACATGCTTATCTGTATGAACTAACACAGACTGCTTTATACAAATTACATTTATGAGCATGTATTTCTTATTCATGAAGTTCGTCCAAGGGCAAACTGTGTCAAAAGAGTCACGCAAAAGCAGCATTTACAAATAGTCCTACTTACACAGTCTTGACCGACCTTTTATGAGCGAGCAAAGGTCGATTAGTCATTAAAATGCCAGCTTGATCCAGCCATGTAGAACGTATTATTATTACCTATGTTCTGTGGTTGTAGTCATTTCACACAGTAGCGATTCAGTGACAAATAATGATTACGTCAGAGCTTTTTGAATATGAGTAACATGCAGACTCTTTGTATGGAACTAATAGGATCGAGGCTGCAGCATGTACCAGTCACCAAACATGCTGTGCACCTCAGTGAGAACACGCTGCTCAAAAGAGACGCGTCGTTTGAGCCGTATAATTTTAGAACGGGAGCAACGTGTTCTCAACATGTCACATCGCAGCTCGTGTTCTCAGCGTGTCTCATTACAGATGGCTTTTAACATATTTTAATGATCACTGGATGTTTATGTCCGCTGTTAATTTATCATGTGCGCTACCAGCCTCTAAAACTTCAAATCATGCTTTCTGCTTTCTTCAATGGAGCTTGATTGGCACCTCCTAAAAAAAAGTTCAGCGATGTTAGCTAGAGCTGTGCAATTAATCCAGTTTGAGTTGAGATAAAGATTCAGTCATCGCAAGTAAATGATTGTTTATGTACAGGATTCATATTGAAACACATTCTATTTGTTTGTAATCAGAAACAATACGATCAATCAGTATAAGGGAAATTATGATTCATTTTCTTCTGTTATATCACTCATCTATAACGCTGGGACAACAACAAAAAAGCAATGTCTGGGCAGTAACTTATAAAACATCCATTCAAAACCGATGCAACTTCCTGTCAATGTAGAAATGTGATGTTTTTCCGCTGAATATGAAAGGCTCACTGACGCAAAAGTTGTCTTAGTTATCCAATTTCACAGTCCACACTCATTAAAACATTATTATAAATGTTTATACTGTATTTATTTGTACATTCATGAGGTAAGTGAACCTGTGTAGTCGTACGGGACAACAAATTTGGATTATTATTGAGTTTTAGTTGGGATACCGCTGATTATTTTCCTTATTAGTTTAGTAGAAGTAGCTTAAATCTTACTCTAAATTTTCTCATACCAATAAAATGTGTTGTCAGCCCTTTTTAAATATTGATAAAGTGTGAAATAATAGTTTGAAAAAAGTAATTAAAATGTTTGTTTGATTTATTTTCCTGAATGACCTTTTTGTTGGCTGGTCTATACGTTGACATTTAGCTTGAAAATGGTTCATCGGCTTTGAGGAGAAATTTATGGTAAGAAATTTCTGCGCAAAATATAAGAGACAGAAGGCAGTACTTAAGAGAGCTAAAAAAATAAAATTTCTCATCATTACTGCAGCACAATCATGGGAAATGTATTTTCTTTGTGCATTTTTACCCACTGTGAGTCCAAAAAGTACTGAAAATCGACAGAAATTTTGGGCCTGATACGTTGGACCGATTTTGCTCATTTTCCCAAAAATATATGATTTGAAATCGCTACGAACTCAAGCTCTGTCTACACTTTGCACTGCTTTACATAATATTATAGTAAGAACAATGATATTTTGACGTCTATAGCCCTGTTTCATTTTAAACCTATACGAGAGCAGAGGTACATTTTGTGCAGCCCGTTTTTTGCACTAAAATGGTCAAATAAAGCTTTATGTGTTTCGTTTCATCAAGTGATCAGACAAAACTAAAGAATAGCCTGTGTTTTAGATTGAAGGTCAGTAGACAATATGTTAAAAACTGCAAATATTGGTCTATCTAAGTAGTTTAACTTTTGTCTATATGTCAAGCTAATTAGCAACCATACTATTCAATGAGATATCAAACAGTGTGGTAGAAACTGAATGCTCAAAACAGCATCCTCCCATTTGTAAGACTTGTTTGTACAAAGCAAGGCACAATTTAACAAAGCAGTGTGTGCGTTCTTGCTTTTTCCACTTAGCTTTTCCATTCAGTGAAATCTTTCCTTTGATGTTCATGGTGTCATTATATTCAGCTAATAAGAAAAAGTGACACAAATGCATTTGGAAATATTAAGATCTTGCTTAGCGCCAGCTGAGGCTTCTCGGGGAATAGCCAGGCGAGCGGAAAAGAGGGCAGCAGATTTAGCTAAAGATACAGCACCTCAAAATGAGAGAAAACTCCTGAAGCAGAAATCACACGAGTGCTCCTCCGAGACCGAATGTGTCAGAGAGATGAGACACTGTGGCGTTTAATTTGTGTTACATGTGTTTTGGGAGAACGATGGACTTCGAATGCATGTTTCAATCAAGACACTTTTTCCCATAGATTTTGTTCAGACTGTGGTGGTACAGTTACTTTCTACATGAATCATTTTCTTTCATACAATTTGTGCACATTGAATGTCACTTATTGCCCTTATTTCATATTTACAATTGTCTATACTTTACATTAATGCAGTACAAGGAGCAACAAAGTGAGATTTTGTTATGTTAATGTCTAATCCATGTTCGTTTTAGACTGTGGGGTTGAGTCTTATCCATAACTCTAACCTTAACCCTGTCCTCTTAATGAGAAACACTGAATTCATTCTCTTTCTCATGTTAGCTACACATGCCAGGGTAACGTTAATGATATCTATATTTGCAGTTTTTCCTTGATTCAAATTGTGCAAGCTGTACTAACATCGTGCAAGATCATGTCATGATTTTTGAATGACAAGCCGTCTTCAAAGTGCTCGAACACACTGACTCGTGGCCGTTGATTTGTACGGAATATGTGATTTCTTTGTGCTTCCTTTATTGCCATGTTATGCAACCTATATGCAAGAACTAGACCGCGAAAATAGGTTCACATTTCTAAACTCTCTGATCCTGTTTAGACTTTTTTTTGCATCATTGCTGACACGACTCAAAGCAGCTCAAAGATGTTTTTTTAAACCTAAACATGTAAGAGTAAGGCTTTAATGTCTGCAGGGGGCAGGAATCAAACCTCTAAAGATAGCACTGAAAACCACAGGCACAGACTCAAAACTGAAGCTGAGCAAAAGTTTTAAAGCATGAAACAATCATTGATGTCATGTCAACAACAATAACTATGCAGCCATCAAAAGGAATTAGAGAAATTTAGGAGCAGTTTGGTTGGCGTTTTAGATGGTGAACGTCGCAGGTATGATCCACTGGCAAACAACCCATCAGTCACACAGGGGGAGGGCGATACTGACAGAAATAAATCTCTTTTTTACTATTATTATCATCCCGATGACAATATTATGACAGTCCATCAGCACTGTGTCAAAATCTGCCTGTAAAACGTAAATGGACTGTAAAATCAACCAAAAAATCTGCCACATCCTTCATTTAGTCAGAAAAAGCTACTTTCGAGCTGTGTGTGCTTTCCAAGAAATGATATTTTTACCCATAGTGTCTCAGTTGTGTTGTGCACGTACAGAGCATGTCATGGTAAAGCTGTACTATGGAACTTTTCGGGTGGAGGGTCTGCCACCTGCTTGTCTCACACGGAAATGTTATTTCTTCAATGTGTTATGTGTCAAACACATTTTCACCAAGGGCCATATCAGCAAAATGGCTGCTCTCAAAGGGCCAGATGTCAAATAACTCTAAGTACTTTTTTAACTTGTTAATTAACTGTTTCTGTATTTATTACTTATTCAAGTTACAAATATTGCATATGCATTTGCCTAGATGTAAAAATATGGCTGTGTAACTGAGTATTTCCTGATAAAATTACATTTTAAATTACATTTTAATTTACCCTGTCAAGGGCCGCATAAAATGATGTGAAGGGCCACATTTAGCCCATGGGCCTTGAATAAGTTAAATACCATGCTGTGGAACATTCTAGTCTGCATGTGTCAAACTCATCTCCATGGAGACCAGCATGTGACACCATGAGGCCAAGTTACATGTTAGATCTGTGGAAAGGTGAGCTTGTTCACAGTACTGATGCATGTTTTTCATTGCATTTCTTTTGCAATAAAAACACCTGTAAGCGAATAAATGTGAACGACAAAGTTTAAATCTGTCAACTGGACAAATCGTTGCTCATCCAAGCCGTTTCTTCAGTTCTGGTCTTCTGAAGAAGCAGCTTGGATGACCAGCGAAACGTCTTCACTCCTACAACGATTAGTCCAGTTGACAGACTTAGCATAGCAAACTTAGTCATTTGCTATGGATCAGACCTGGACGACTGAGGGTTTACACAGACATCTTGAATAAATGCAAGATAAATATGTTTAATACCATACAGTGGAATATTCCAGAAAAGTTTCTTATTACAGGTTTAATTTATTACAGCTTTAAAATGAAATTAATTAAATGAATGAGACACATCAAATTAAATAAACGTAATACAATTTCGATACTGCCGCATTAATTCTCACAGAGTCATGGGCAAATTGATGAGTAGCTTCTAATGACGACCAACAAATAAAACAGTTTTAATTGCATTACGATCACACTGAGTCAAAAGAAGCGACGATAGGGCAGCAGACGTATTAGCTGAGGCTGAGCTGAAGTCTAACGCACACACAGGTAACTACATCTGTCAGAAACTCTTTGTAAAATAACCCAACTGCAAATGCAAAATCAGTCTTGAGAAGTATTTGCAGAAAGGACTTGCTCAAAAGATTGAAATGTGATACAATTGGGAGCTCAGGGATGAGAAGTATTTTCTTCAAGATTAGTTTCAAGTTACAAGAAAAAGAGAGAAGTGTTGGTGTCCCGAGTGAGATTGTTTCGATTAAGATTGTGAAGAAAGACCTGGAGGGGTGAGGACCTGACTTTTAATAATGCTACGGCTGCAGAGGCTTTATGTATTTGTTTGTTCTGTGCGCAAAGATGCACTTTTCCACGGTTATCATAAAATTAATAACACAACATTATGAGAACTGTTAGTGTTATAGTCTTGTCACGATTCCAAGGAAAAGGTTTTTGGGGAGTTGACACGGATTTCTCTTTTTTTTTCAACACAAAATAGTAGTTTCTTTGATCTTAGGCTCAAGACAGTTCTAAAACTATTCAGGAAATGTTCATTTTTTGTGTCAGTGTGATTTTTTTTCAGCATCAATTCTCAGCAAGCTACAGTTTTGATAGTATTGATTAACACCTTGGTAATGTAGTATTGACCTAGATTCCTATTGGGAGATCCCACAGCTCTTTGGCTACGCTTTTAAACATTTTTTGACGTTTAATCCCGAGCTATACGCTGATTGAAACAGAAGCTTGTACCAGAATGTACTTTGTGTTGCATATGGTGTTGTTTTGTACAGGTGAGCGTTACTGTTGTTTGATTAGTGCACTTCATCTTGCCAGTTTTATACAAAAAAGTTCTTTGCGCATAGCAGTTTCTCATCCAAAGATAATATTGGGTTTATATTGCCACAGAGCTTTTGAGCCACACTTTCCACTTTATGAGTAATAGACAGTCTGCGTCGCAATATGCAAATGATCTGGAGGGTCTGATCGTCCATGAAAACGTATCTATTGAAGAAAATCCTACTTTTGAAAGCGGATGCCTTTTTGAGCGGAATATAATGGGAGCTTTTTGTTTTGATGGCAACAGGCAATTCCTCATAATTAATTGAAAAAAACATCAGACAATTAAAACGCAGTGGGATTCTCAAAGTTGACAGTGATGAATGGAGAGAGGCTAGGAGCTTTAATACACTCAGAGTGCTTTGTAAAGTGCTGACACCACTGACGACAATTCTCCAAAGTCATGTGTTTATTTTAATCAACCCGGGGCCCATTACTGTCACACAAAGCGGCTAATGTCAGTGTTTCTATCCCCAGCCAGCTCTTGATCGGCCTGGTTGTTCTTCTTACTGTAAATCCAGGCCACAGTGCTTCCTGACCACCACGTGACCAATTTATAACCATTAAGCTGCTAATTTGGACAGCGGATTAATCTTATCTAAATGATCATGACAAATCGTGAATGTAGAAATAAACCCGATACCAGACGCATTCAAAACAAATAATTATGCTGCAAAAGAAGATCTAGATCTAACTTCATGGATCTAATTTTATCGTGATCTTAATGCCTTGAGTTAAAAATCACAAACTTTATTTTAGTAGTTTCTGATTGTATTTACTATTTAAAGCTGCATTATGCATTTTTTTTGGCGGATGGTCCGAACCTGCAGCTCTTTGTCTCATTCCAAGTAGCTCCCCAAAGGATTTAGGAGTTCTCTCTATTACGCTGAATAATTTTAATGTTTAATCACATTTCTATATCATGATAAATGTATCGTTTAAATGTCTCGTTTTGTGCCTGATATTTATTTATTTATTTATTTATTTATTCATTTATTCATTTATATTTATATTTATAGCATCTGTATATACCTTTTAAAGCTTTAGTTGTTGCCTTTATATAAGCTCAATTTTGTGTAAACCCTCAGCCATTTTCATTTTATAAAAGTAGCTCACCAGGGGAAAAAGTTTGGAGAAGTCTGGCCTAGAATATTTCAGAGTATGGCATTAAACTTGTCTATCTTGCATTTATTCAGTTGCAGATGTTTTATTGCTCAAAAGATATTGAAAAATATACATTATTATTGTATTATTATCTGACATGTGACTTGACTTGGTCTGCTGGCTTCTCACCAAGGAGGTAGAAAAGTTTAATGCCATACTGTGGGATATTCCAGGTAAAACAGTGACACCTTCATGGAGACGACCAGATGACAAACCTCCACCAAAACCGTTACATAGTGTACACTAAAAATAATATACTTGCCATGTGCTTTACAGTCTTGTCAGAGCCTCTAATAGCGCCACATTCTTGGTGTTGGTAATGTTTGTAGCCACAGCTGCCCTGGGGTAGATTGACAAAAACAAGGCTGCCAGTCTGCGCCATCAGCTCCTCATTCATGCACACACCACAGGCCCATGGACACGACAGAACCTGGTCCAAGTGGGATTTGAACGTTCAATCTTTGGGCTGGTGGACAACTGTAAACACTGTCGCACCTTTAAGTTTGGATTTTCGTGACTTTTTTCAGTACAGAACTCCTCTAAGATAATTTATTATAACTAATAGTTCTTAGTAG
The DNA here is from genome assembly GCF_009829125.3 of Periophthalmus magnuspinnatus. Classification (NCBI taxonomy): domain Eukaryota; kingdom Metazoa; phylum Chordata; class Actinopteri; order Gobiiformes; family Gobiidae; genus Periophthalmus; species Periophthalmus magnuspinnatus. The sequence continues at coordinate 33,150,963 of NC_047128.1, forward strand.
TTGTTGAACATCCGTGAAGATTATTTCTAATTAATTTGGGTCATATCTAACCAGAATGAACACTCAGATTGTACAACAGTCTTTTTGTTCTTCCTACAAAACAAAATTACAAATACAGGTAATGAGTTAAACACAATTACTGGTCTTTTCTGAACATTCCCTGAAAACTCGCTTTTTAATCTTGCTCGCTAATAAACCAAGAAAGTAATGATGGGAAAAACACAGGCTTTTTGATGAAGGGGTTTGGGAACAACAAAATGGGCTATGTACTGTAATTAATTAAAACAAACCATTACATCCAGATAGACATGAAAAATCCCTTTTAAAACGCAGTATTTTTGTGTTCATGTTGTTGTGAATCACGTCGTTGCCGCTTAGACGTCAGCTGTGCTTTTCAGCTCCGTACAAAAGCGCAGCATGGCGATTTACAGCTCATTCAAACAGCAGCAAAGTGCGTTTTATTTCTACATGCTCTCCCTGTCTGCTCATCACACATCTTCTGCTGCTTCCTCACTGGGAACATGTAAACATGCTCTGCGCCGCTTTTGATTTGCTCTAATGCTAACTCGTTTACATCAGCATTGCATATTTTATCATTCAGTACACCGTGTGCCAGTAAGAAGTCAAATTATAAATCCAATCTGGGTAGACAGTTAAATTTGTTTGTGTAATTACCTACTGCAAATGAAGAAATTACGCCAAAGAAATAGATGCTCCAATCTACGCCAAGATGCGGTTTTCATGAAGGTGCATATTTCTTCCTTACAGTAATACCTGCACGAATCCAAGTTGGTTAGCTTCCCAGAGGTCTTCATTATGGGAGACTTACAGCCAGTAGCTTTTTGTCATTAAGACTCAGGTTCCTTCTTGGCAGCAGGACCTTGACATTTTTCACTATAGGGACACGGTGCACTGCAGGAAGAGCATTGTGCGACTTGTTGATGCTGATAATGGTCCGATGGCATCACGACTGACTGAGCTTGTACCGTAGAGATTTTTAACACTCCATTTCTCACCTTTGTGGGTCAGGTTGTGTGTAAGTTGTGCGATCATTTTTGAAAAAGAACAAAATGAAAATGTTTAACTACAAAAACAAGCAGGGGATATCAAAGGTGTTGCTGTTGATGGTTATATTAGTAAGTAGTAGTAGTAGTATTTTCTTTACAATGTTGCACTACCGTTTATCTCCACTAGGGCTGCACTATGTTGTTGTGGAGTTTCGCATCTCCTGCATCGTCTTAGCAAGAGCACCGCCAGTTCATTGTTGACATTTTTCTGTGGTTATGGCGTCATCCGGCTATTACAGAATTTGTCCTTCTTTAACATTACTTTCCTTAGTCGTTCTGCTACGCACATTTTATCCCAGCCAGTTTGTCTCCAGGCTGTCCGTCTTGGCTCCTATTTAAACCTCTGTGTGTAGAAGCATAGTCAGACTTAAACGGCCAATAGTAATGTGCAGTTTTGAGTTTATTTAAGTCACCGGGACTGATGTTAAATTAACTTCTGCTGCCTCGGACATCCAGCGTCTCCTGCCTCTTTTTACAACTCCAGGACTCATTAGGACAACACTTATTTTCCCAAACAAAAATGAGAAAATGTCATATTCAATAACTGTTTTACATTGCCTTTGGTAGAAATTTTAGTCAAGATTCACTGCAAGAGGTGTTGAAAGCCTTTGTCAAATCCTTTAGTCTCACAGGAAGGATATAGGTAACTCTGTGTTTCCATTTACATTTCCAGTCTGCTGTTTTATTTCACATGTCTGTTGTTGGATCATCCTTGTACTCAAATGCTAATGTGGATGTGTTGTCTCTCTGTACTTGGGGAAGGGCTTGGACCTCAGACCTCAGTATTTAAGTGTGTTTACCCCATTGCTCTGGTCCGACTGCAGCAAAAACTCTTTCTGTCAGTAGTGGAGCCGTTTGTTTTACCGGTGCAAACGTAATAAACCAACATAAACAGTTTTCTTGTATGTTCTGCTCTTATTTTACAGATAATTTCCACGACATAGCCATATTGATATTATTGCGGTATTTCAATGTAGTTTTTGGCATAAGTTCAAAAATTAACATGATTTACTAGTCATGTCAAACTAAAAAAACAACACAAAGTGAAGATTTGATGATAAAGTCGGACTCAATTAGGAAAATCATGAGGAAATTTTACATTTTACTCAAAAAGCCCCATAGCAAAAGACGAAGTTTAAATCCGTCAACTGGACAAATCGTTGTAGGAGTGAAGATGTTTGGCTGCTCGTCCAAGTCGCTTCGTCAGTTCTGGACAGACCTGGACGACTGAGGGATTACACAGACATAAAAAAAAGCCCAAAAATCCATCAGATGTTGTTGTGATATATTTATTTTCTTGCAGTAACAATTATTGTGCTGCAAAATATCGATATTTTGGTGATATATTGCTCAGCCCTAATCCCCACTCTCAAGATTCTTTTCACTCTCTCCAACTAACTCCGTGTTTCCTCACTGTACACACAACTATCTTACCAAGGACATGTTTTTATCTGGTTTTACCTTAAAAACATTGCCGTTTGCCTGATGCAGTCATTTTTAAACTCAACTTCTTCAGATCTACGTCCAGTCTACCTCAAACGCACCCCTCTCTCAACAACATGTCTAGTCTCACCACCGGGATGCACAGCTTTCATTTTTAAAAACTATTTTATCACACTTGACACTTATTTCCACCCTTTCCACCTGCTGTCCATGCCTCCTCACGTCTCGTTCACACTCTCCTCTGCACTGGACTATTGACCCTAAGTACCTGCTCTCCTCCCTGTAACCTCTCCACTCCTCTCGGGTCTCTCTCATTCTCACCGTTCTCTTCTGTGTGGGCTTATCTTCTGCGCTTTCAGACCAGATTTTCAAACCTTTTCCATCTGCAGTTGTGTTTTGTAAGGAAAATAATGGGTTTCTATTGTTACTAGAATCAAGGCGTCTCTTTCTATAGCGGAGCTCATTTGCCCTGTGCGCTCGGACTTTGTTTGAGCCTATAGCCTGTTTTGTTTAATAATATCAGCTCTGCCTATAGTGAAAAATATGATTCGAGGGGCAAGGATAGGCTAAATCATCAGTACAATTAATAACTTCACCTTAATTACTAATTAAGTAGTTACAACAAAATGGTCCATGTACCATTAAACTATTTGCTCATCATGAAAGTGTTTGTTAATGCTTTAGTGAGGATAACTACAGTTACATAAAGTGTTCACAAACCGTCTTCCAAACGGCTCCTTGACCTTGTACAGTGTTTGTTTTTGTGTTTTTCAGGTGTGGCAGTGTGGGGGCAGTGTGGAGGTGTTGCCTTGTGCCCGTATCGCTCACATCGAGCGCGCTCACAAACCGTACACAGAGGACTTGACGTCACACGTGCGACGAAACGCCTTGAGAGTGGCCGAGGTTTGGATGGACGAGTTTAAGAGCCACGTGTACATGGCCTGGAACATTCCACAGGAGGTCAGACATCACACACTCTACTGAATGAATTATGTATTATTTAGACCTTTTATGCAAATAAAAATAAATGAGCTAAATGCTAATCTGCTCCCTTGTGTTTTGTAATGGAGCTGCATACATTTAATCTATTGAATGTCAGTTGCCCTAAATGACATTGATTATTCATAATATAAAAAATGTTATTTGATCGTTTAATAAGAGTTTCATTGTTTTGAAAAAAGTCATTTTTTATGAATAATTGGCTCTGAAAAAGTTTGTAATATTAGAAAAGTTTGTGCAATGTAGATGATTGCAGCATTCGACCTCCAGACTTGTGCCTTTATTGTTGAAAAGAAAGCACGGGCAGAAGCGAGATGTGTAAATGTTGCACAAAAGCCTATATTAAAATCCAGCAGACACTGCAGCATTGGTCATAAATCTGCAGGATTAAAAATCTAAATGTTAGGAGGTCCAGTGTCAGCTGTTCTCATCTGTTCTTCTTGTCAGAGACGTTTAGTGAAATCAGGCCTCCAGGCCACCACAAGACACAAAATCATTTCTCAACACTTTCTTGCCTCAATTAAAAACGTGCACTGGAATAAATACATACTTTATAAGGCTTAAACCAAGATACAGATAATGAAGCCGTAATCTTTAAAAATAGATTAATTTCAATGTCACATTGACATTGATAATTTTTCACCAGTTGAATAAATCAACCAGGGGAAGTATTTTTACTGCAAACTATATTTGGTTTGATTCCACTGGCTTCTTGAGCCAAGGGATTTAATAACATGGAAATGATCTTGTTGTTTTATGTAAAACGTTGCATACCTCAAAGGCTAAATCAAATGTTTTTCCTGCCTTCCCGCATAATCTGTTTGAATATGTAAATCCAGGTTATGAATAGTTGAACATCTGCAGGCGGTTCATTCAGTCAATAATGAGGCGTTTAACAGGGTCTGTACTCAAGAAGCATGAAATTTAGCCTCAGCTTCATGAAGCAAAGGTAAGAGAAAATAGTCAGGGTTCACCTTAGAGAGAGAGGCATTTTTCAGGTCAGTGCCAAATTGTTGTTCTGAGGAAGGTTGAAGGTTCACCTTCCACCCAGAGCAAACTCTTGGGTGTGTCCTTGGGCAAGACTCTGCTCCACATTCACTTGTGTCATAGTATTTGGCTGATACGAATCAAACTGATCAGTTTTAGTTTATAAATGATGCTGCTCTGTTTGTTGTTGATTGTGCAGTCTGAAGTACAAAATGATGCCAATGCAGTAAATCTTGTCCCTTTTCCTTTTTCGTTTTCCTCTCTGCGCGGCTCTCAGGACTCGGGGATAGATATCGGGGACATCTCTCAGAGGAAAGCCCTGAGGAAGAGGCTGCAGTGTAAAACCTTCCGATGGTATCTGGTCAACATCTACCCTGAGATGAGAATGTACAGTGACACCATCGCGTATGGAGTGGTGAGTCCGCCCTCATTATACGGACAAGAACATGTCACCTGACCACAGTCTATATCATGGAATCTTCTGCACAAAATAGAGGAAGAATAACCAGAAACATCAAATCAAATCACATAAAATCACATAAAGCAGCAATTCACAATCGTTATAGGAAAGACAAAAAGCATACCCATAATATGAAGTTAAATTATTCATAGATAACTTCTACTAGAACTACTAATAACATATTTTCAACCCCAAAAATATGACTACAAGCTCATTATGCCACGCACTGTTTGCAACCCCATTCTGCAATTATCAAACCCGGTATAAATCTGTATCAGGCACATGTAGCACACTGTCAACACCAACAACAAAACTCTGGTAAGTGATTGAGTTGAGTTGAGTTGGACCAAACTAATTCTGATTCCACAAGTTGTTTTAGAAAAGTTCTGATACAGTTAAAGCCCTTGTTCAATACCATCTTAATAATATATAAAAAATCATATAAAAAACTCGATGTATCTCTCCAGGGGTGGGCAATTTGTGGCAGTTCATTTCAGGTTTTCTTAGGTCACAATTTAATCAAAATTCTTATTTCGGTTTCACTTCTGTAAGTTCACCCTTGACTGTGGTTGGCTGAATAAATCTCACTCACTCAGGGCATGATGGGACTGACTAATATACGAGGAGCAGCTGAGAAAAGTGTCTGTGCTTTGGAGAAACTTGGGGAAAAAAACTATATGACATCACCAAAGTACCACCTTACCAAATTTTAAAGTGGATGCTTTTTACTTTTACTTAACTACATTTGAGAGCAGTATCTGTACTTTCTACTCCACTAATTTTTGAACAGGACTGAAAAGTAAAAGTATTTTTGGTTGTTTTAGACGTGCTGCAAAGGCTGATGGTTTATTTTTAACACGTTCGTAGTTGGCGCAAACAAAATGCAAATAAAAACAGATTAATTCATCGTTTTTTCAGCACAAAACTTCCAAATCAATACATCTGAAGTTTTATTAGATCTCAAAATCTGCGTGAAATACATTTACTTTTACTTAATTAGATTTTTGTTATGTGATACTTTTACTTTTGATTATTTTTTGCCCTGGTATCTGTACTTTTACTTAAGTATCAAACTGGAGTACTTCTTCCACGCTGCTTATCCACCTCACCTGTCTAGAGTTTAAAGTTATACCTGTATATTTATTGACATTTGCCTCATACTTCGCCCCACCCGCCTCAGTCTAAACATATGTATTGTGGTCTGCTGTGGGGCTTTTGTGCAGTAGCGCATTAGTCAGCGGAGGTGACAGCCAACAGCTTTCGTGCCAGTGCCTGTATTTGCCCACTCCTGTTCTTCATTTCCAGGTCCTCCTACCTCTCATCACGCAGACGCACACTAATACACAAAGACACACTGCAGTATCATCCGGCACAGCTTTGCAAAGGCTGATCACAAACTCACAAAGAGCAGAGGGATGCAGAGGAGAAATAGGCCGGGCTCATTACATTCACTTTCCGAGGTGTTTGACCTCATTATTCTATATTTACTGCATGAGTTTGAGGGCGGTGAGCTGGTTAGTTTTAGAGGTCACCGCGCTGTCACTTCTGCTAAACAAACACAAGGCATTTATTGTTTGCGGAAGTGTTTTCATTATGAGAATAGCGGTGTTGTGGTTATTTATAACGTTCATACTTAGTTTATATGCTGCTATAGTGGGGACACACAGCGTTAGACAGACATGTTTGGAGACATCAGAGAGATGAATCAACTCCAGCTGTGCTTCTCTAAATTCACCATTTCACCCGAGTCTCACCCCCAAACCGAGCTCCTGCAGGGCACAGCACGTCTAACAATCAGACACTAATCATCCCTGACGACACTGCATTTTACATTTTTACATGTGTGCTAAACATGAGAATATTCAATATATTCTAAGCTGCACTAATCAAACCTTTAACACAGCAATTTACTAAAACACCTCTGACTCTTCTGGAAAATAAATGTATTCTGTGTTGAGTTTGTGTTACTTGGTACTTGTCACTTCACTTGAGACTGATTGCTCTTGTGAATTGATGGACTGATTCAGCCTCCTTCATTATTTAATCAGACAAAATGTGATTGCTCTGAGACAAAAAAACTTTCTCCTTTTGTATTTTACTAATTGCCTTGACTTTGATTATGACTTTAATTCTCACGTTTTCTTAACAAAGAAACTTTTTTAAAACATTTTGTCAAAGATTTAGGAAAAATATAAAAGCAACAAGACACAAAGACACAAAGGAACTGAGCCAAAACAATTCTAATCATATAATGCTCTTATTTTTGTGTTCCAGCTGAAAAACTCTCTGAAGATCGATTTGTGCCTGGACCAAGGTCCTGACAATGACAACGTGCCCATCCTGTATCTGTGTCATGGGATGACACCGCAGGTGAGAGACGGCTCTCTCTGGAGTTATTCTGAAAGGCACTTTTCATATATCACTGGGTTTGTCCTGTGGCCTTTTACTCCAGGATAAAATAACTCATCTCTGTTGCTCTGGAAAAGAAAAGTCTGCATTGTTTTGATCACAATAAAATTGTCTTTATTTATTTAGTGTTTGTCTCGTGCAGATTAAAATATCTCACTATGATTTTTCTGACAACAAATTGGATTTGGAGTTTGTGTTAAGATCAAGTCTCTGTTCCCAGAACACATTAAAAACATGTTCAAATATGAAATGCTAAACTCCATCTATATCTTCATGTTTGTAGATACTGCATCTAAATGGTTCATAGGTTTTCTACTTAATAACCCACATGGACATGAGGTATTTTGTTCTCTGCGTATAAGTGCTGCCTGTAATTGCAGCCTTGGAGATTTGCAAACATTTAAATCACAATTTTGAATTGATTGCTCCTAATCTTGCTGCACTACTCACATTTTCTCCAGTAAAAGTCATAATTAGCATTTGAAACAACTTCAGAAGTTCAGTTTGTGTCCTCAACTTTAGTCAGTTAACAACCCACTTTATAAAAAATGTTGTTGTTATGTTTATGCCATAGTTTTGTGTTTAATTTAAACCGAATATTTAAGGCGTAACAAAGTGAACGATTCAGCTGTCGCCACACTGCCAACTGCTGCTCCACTTTCATTAAGTGTGTCACTTTGAGCAGCCACATTAAACAGTGCTTTTAAAGGCCGATCTGCCTGTGCTGCTGCAGGATATGTCTCAGCCACAATAACAGGCTGTTTAAAGGCGGCAGCATCAGAGGGGTTTGATTATCATTTACTCCGCTGCACGGCCTCTTCCTGCTCCTATCGATCCTTCATCCTATTATGTCGCAGCCTATTGTTTTCACACATTGTTTAACCTTGCTTTGACAGTTGTAAACTTGTCTTATAGAGTAAATGCTTAATCTGGTTTAATCCCCCTAAATTCCTCCTAATTCTTCTGGACGTGTTTCATACTGTTCATATTTGTGTATATATGTAAATTCATAGTGAGCATATATGGGAAATCTGGATCAACACTTTCCTCAATAAGAGATTTACCTCAATCCAAACAATATGAAAATGTGTAATTATCCTATGGTTATGCTTTGATCGAGTAGATCCAGGAAAATCAAACAAAGGATTTGTGCAGAACCAGCATCTAACAAGATTATGGAGGTCCTCTGTATTTCTCTTCTGTTTTTATTATTGTTGTTTTAGTTTCCTAACAGAAAAAGAAATGAAAAACACATCTGATCCTACAGGAGGAGATTTTCATTACAGACGGACTAGTGCAACATACAATAAGCCATGTATACCCAAACACAGCATTCTGATATAAGCTTTACATTTGAAAGCAAAAGCGCCGGTCTACGTGCACAGCTCCAGAAATGAGCATTGTGCTGAAAAATCACACTTGTCACAGTTAAAGGTCTGGTGTGAGCGAGGTGACAAGAATTATGGCTGCGCTTAACAAAAGAAGAAAGACTGCAGCCAATAAATAACAATGTAGTCCAATTGAAATGACAAAATCCATAATTCTTTGTCAGTTTGGCTAAGTGCTCTGTGAGTCACATGTCGTCGTTACAGTAGTCATCAATTTGACCTGAAGTGAAAAAATTATTCAAGGACTACACATTTTTTTATTGCCTCCACTGGGTTAGATCCCTGTCATTCTACCCCAGGGCATCTGTGGCCACGACCGAGAGTGGAAAGAAAATGAATTATACTGGAGCAATAAGACAAATGCATCGTGGTTGTTGCTGGAGAGCGCTGATAAGGTCAAACCAAAAAGTCTGAATACAAAAATAATGATGATAATGCCTAATTGGCGCAAATAGGTCATTGTTTTGTTCACCCTTTGCTCCACTTATTTCTGATCCCTACCTTGTGTGTCTATACTCATGCATATAATGAACATAAATCAGCCTAATGTATTTGTAATGCGTGTCTGTTCCTCGAGACAAGCCCTGAGCTCATATTAGAGACATGCTTTATTACCTGCAGCTGCACAGGGTCATTATCTAAATGTCAGTCCCTGCGGCTAACCCCGTTCATTTGTGCTGTTTTTCAGAATGTGTATTACACGAGTGCGCACCAGCTCCACGTCGGGCTGCTCAGTCCCACCGTGGACGATGACGACAACAAGTGCCTGGTGGACGTGAACGGAAGAGCACGTCTCATCGAATGCAGTTACGCCGCGGCCAAACGTATGAAGCTGCACTGGCTCTTCACTCAGGTAACTCTATTTGCAAACATTTTCAAACAGTTTTTGCCCCTTTTGTTTATGTAAAAACTAGAAATGCAAATGAGCTTCTGCTAATCAGGTACTTTACTCCACTCAAGAGTCACTAAACTAAATGGTTTACTTCATTAGTGCCAGCAGGTTTTATCCATTTTGTGATATACCCCATGACACTGGCTGAATTCAATTAACGTCATTCGATAAAGAACTTCACTGCTGTTGTCAATAATGGTGTCCTTTTGGTAAGTAATTATATGTTTAATTTGGGGAAACATGACATGAAATGGCACTTCTACGCTCTGTGTGGCAAAGGAAATCACCTTATTAACACTGCGCTCAACATAAAACAACCTTATTCCTCATTTATCTCCACCTTTAAAACTGTATTGTAATGGCATTTATAAGAGACCAAAGCAAAAGCCCTAGACATCGATGCCTAAATAATTGCAAACAACTATACAGCTGTAATGTTTTTGCAGAAAATCAACAGAGAGGCTTAATCCTCTCAGTCTTATGTGCGCTTCATGGAAAGGTGCACGAGCCAGAGGGAGCTGTAATAAAACCATCAGCACACATCGGATTTTATCCTTCAACCATCAATAGAGCTCATTTGTCTGGCTTCTGCCATGTTGCGTGGTCTCATCAAGAGTTAATGATGTGTGATCTATACAGAAAATAAAGATCATTTTTCAGTCTCTGCTGACCGGCCCCTCTATTGAGAAAAGATTTCTTTTATTTCTTATTATATGCCTGCACTTTTCAGATTGTAAGAACAGATGATATACCAGAGTTTTTCATTTATATGTGTTCCTCACCTTGTAATGGTTCGTGCAAGTCCTTTGAGACACACATTTTTGATCTTTTGATCTCGCTCATATCAAAGAATTCTTGTCTTCTTAATAATGCATTGTGAATGTACACTGTGGAAGACTTACCAGCTTTCTAAAGCTCTCCAAAACCACTTTTACTTAGAAACACAATAGACGCCACTGGCTATTTTAACATTTGTTTTGCTCAGATTTTGTTTATGTTTGTGTTTTTTCTTGAAACAATGTTAAAGCTATCCGTTATCCGCAAATTGCTCTGCAGGATCTAGTTCATTCCTAACCTGCATCTCTGCTCTTTTCAGGGAGGACCCATTCAGAACAGGAAATCAAAGAGATGCCTGGAGCTCGTCGCCGGCAGCGACAATGAGTTTGGCTACCAGCTGGCTCTACAGAAATGCACTGGACAGAAATGGTTCATCACAAATGTGCTGTTTAGCAATTCTTCATGATGGACTGCCAAAGGGACACAGGAGCTGTGCCCGTCCTGGCTGCACACGGCTGCACAAGTGTTTGTGTGAGAGTGAAAGAGGCCCACAGTGAAAGCACCAGGATGTCTCCCGAAGAGCATCATAATTAAGCAGTTTACTTTGCCTACTCAGCCATAACAGGCAGACATTTTCTCGCCATATTTGAAATGGTGGTCTCTTATAGTTAGTCAGATTATTGTTGCCACTTTAAAGGGTCCAATAAGATTTTGTACTTTTTTATCTTTGCTACTGTGTAGCAAGCTTTCTGACACTATCTGCTGTAATATTTTCATAGTGTCTCAGGTTTATAGGATGTAATATAATGGAAAAGTGTTGGAATATACCTGGAAACAAAATATTATTTTCTAAATATACCTGTACAGACTTCAGGTTTGTAAAATATAAAAACCCAAAAACAAAACCCCTGAGTGCATTTGATTTTTCTACTGTCACTTGTGGTATATGCGTGCTAGACAAAGAGTCAGTAAGGTGATGTATTCAGCTTGTTGAGACAAACACAGGGCACCAGCTGAGCTCCTCTTTGAGTGGTGACGGCACCTGGGAGGAGACAAGTGCAGCAGCCTGTTTTCAACATGCCAGTCCTCATTACCATCCACAATCTGCACCACACCATGGCATTAAAAATACATGCCAACCCACTTTCATCAAAGGACATCCCACACCAACTCTTTTTAATATATGCAAGAGAAATCCCTCAAAGCATGTGCCTCAGCTTTTGAATGAAGCAAATTCAACCAAACACTGGTGACGTGCACTTTACTGACAATGCCTTTTAAGTCCTTTAGCAGATTCCTCTTCCTGCTGCATGTGTGTGTACGTACATTGGCTTGGCATAGCACATCTACATTAATCATCCATGGTTTGTTCTGCTCAGCTTGTGCAAAACAATGAGTAGAAAAGGCTTAAATGGTTTTGGCTTCGCTTTGAGGCATTAAATTCTGTAACAAATGTGCACAGATAACAAATCCAGCTGTACCCATACGATGATGGAGCTGTGGAGCTTTTTCTGTCAGCAAATGAGTCACATGCAATATCTCTGTGAGGTGCTGGCCTGATTTAGACGGCGATAATATGTCTGCTTCTGCTAGCATTTGCGAAATGACTGCCATTTTCACCATGGAAATGAGACAGAGACGATAACAGGGACATCTTCAGACCAGCTCGCCACAAATGTCACGACCAATAAAGATGTTTTTTGCAAATGCATCAAAGCAAAATGATCTTCAAACATGCAAACATCCCCAGATAAATAAGGTATTTGGAGCTTTTCAATAAGACTCAATCTACAAGCACAGTCTTCTACTTTGCGTATCCAGTCTACGTACTTTAATTTATTTTTGTCTATTTCGGGAAAATACCTTCCTGGGTTCACTGCGAATTTTCCATCTCCCAGTGTTCTGTTATTTGCCTATACTGATTGGCACTGATATTACCTCAGACTTTGTCCACAGAAGAAGAATAGTGATCTTTGATTGCTGACTCCAAAGCTGTCAAAAGTCAAACAAAACTTTTAAACGAATGTGTGTATATACAACACCTACTACTTCTACTTCTATGATTACTACTACATAACTGCTTCAATTACTGTCATTACAACCACGCGAAATACCCCCGATCCAGTATCCATGATCAGAAGAATAGTCGAGGAATACTTTAAACTATAATCTTGCCCATTTTTGTTCCCCTCTTGCCCTTTCTGTGTGTACTTGTATAATTCATTCTCACCTCTTACGGGAAAAGGATCTGAGAGGCAACTTATCACGTCCTGCCATATTTCTGCCCCCGTCACCACAACATGAAACATTAAGGCACGTATTCTTGGCACGAGGAGCGGCGTGATGGAGGGAATAAGTGGAGTTTCGAACACCATATGGCACAGAGGCTGAGGCTTGTCTGGAGTGAGGCTCGGTGAGATGTCTGAGATCCAGGAAAAAGCTTGTACCTGTTGTGTCTGCTGCAGGGGAGCCACAGGTAACACGACACAAATAGGCACCGAGCCAGAAGAGGAAAAAGTGCTGCAGACTTGTACTAAAGAAAAGGTCATTCAGAAATAATACTCAAGCTATGATTTCTTTCTTTTTATTATCTATTATTGCAACAATTATTCCAGTACTTTTTTATTGCAATGATTCCACTTTACTACCACTGCCGAATGATATAGTACCAAACTTAATGCATGCGCAGTAGGTAAATTCTTCCAGCCAAGATCGTCCTGGCCAAGCGTAAATCAAGATGTAAAGATGGATCCTTTGGCACTGCACCGCTAACATACGTGACCATTCGCACAGACAGCGACTCCCTGTTTTCTGCATCGCTCGAGGAAAAACTAAAACTAAAACACAACTCTGTCCACACCAGTGCATCTTTCCCACAATCAGGGAATAATTTAGCTCCATGAAATGCTTTGTTATAAAGGGAAACAAGGGAGGTCAATTACACTTCCAATATATTTGTTTTAAGATATGATGTTAAAATGAGCCTTTTCTGCTTTGGGGCAAATAATACACTGACTTCTTCAAATGCTACAAGATATTTACAGTTTTCTTTCTATGCAAAGTTGTCAAGACATGTTGCAGAAGTTGCATTAAAAGATGGGAGAAATGCAGAGAATAAATGTAATAATAATAATACGCCATTTTATTTATAATGCACTCTTCACTCAACAGAATCCCAGAGTGCTTCAACAAAAAAGAACTTTAAAATACTACTTGCTAAAAGCTAAAACATCAACAATAAGCTTTTCTAAATAAAAAGGTCTTTAGATTAGCTTTAAAGAAAAAAAAAAAAAGTCCAGGCTCTGTGCGACTCTCAGCTGGACACGGAGGCAGGTCCAGAGTCGTGGTGCAGCTGAACAGAAGACTCCGTCCTCCATCGTACGGAGCCTTGTGGGGGGGACTTGAAGGAGCCACCTGAAGATCTGAGGGTGTGGTTTGAAGATTGCAAAGTGATCAGGTCTTGCAGATACAACCTTGAGGAGGTAAAGGCCTGAACAAGTTTCTGTGCATCTAGGAGGTTTAGACGGTGGTGGACTTTGGACTTTTTTTGTAGATGGTGAAATGACGTCTTGCACAGGTGTTTTATGCGGTTACTGAAAGTCAACTGTGGATCCAACCGAACCCCCAGGTCAGCGACCGAGGAGGAGGGGGTGAGAGGGTGATGACCTGACCATCAAAGGTGAACCGTGATATAGGAAAGGAACGAAGTTGATGGAGGACACCAAAGAAGAAGTGCCTCGGTTTTACGACTGTTTAGCTGAAGGAAGCTGCTGTTCATCCATGCCTTTACCTCCTCAAGTCAAATTTTCAGACGTGGGTAGTATTCAGTCACATTTGAGTCACTTTTGAAAGAAATTTTACTTCTCAGACTTGTTTTCTGACTGCATACTTGGATAATATATATTTATTTATCTTTATTTAAACAAGGAGAGCCCAATAAGAGCGCTTAGACTTTCTTTTTCATGGGCGTCCAGTTCAAATACAGACAGAAACAAACAAAAAACAAACAAAAAAATGTACATAAATCCATTTAAAACATTAAAAACAGGTGCAAGTGTGAGTATAAATGTTTGCTACCAGATAAACTGCATTAGTGGCACCAAAGTATCACAGTTATCCAACCTTCTCGCTTAACTTTACCTCAAGTGCAACAAGCGATTCCTCTCACTAGTTGTACGACTTCTGCTCCAATTGTCAGTCTATTTGTGTAGATAATAAAAAGGAAGCTTACTGTACATTCAAATAAAAGTCTGTAGATATATTCTTCCAAAAAAGTCTTCCTTGCCATCTCCACCTCAGCAGGGCGCCATGTAAGGTTCCCCTACACAACAACTGAACATAACCCTCGCCTGATCTGCTCTGTCTGGTCGCTCATATCTCCAGTTCAAGCAGGAAGCAGATTTACCAGAACAATGCGAGTGGGTGTGCAAACCTTGTTCCCTGCTAAGCCCAAATGCTTCACATGTGGATAAATGTCACTTCTAATTGTTTTCCAGCAGGGCGAAATTTCACGCGTGGATGTGCGTTGCTATGGTTACCTTATGTCCTCAAAAAAAAAAAGTACATTTTTGACGTGTCCCCAGTTGTCTGCAGTGTATAGGTGAGTGTATGAACCCAGAAAGACCCCAGAAGAATATAATTGCTCCAGGATGCGAATGTAATTTTAATCTTTGGCCTTTTTCTTTTCTTTGCTCGAATGCTTTCACCTATGCAAATGAGGATGCCAGATCTACTCATGTTTGCGCACATCAGACTGTGGTCTACGGAGACGGGGGTAGCACAGTGATGAAAAGGAGATTAGGGGGATGAGATTTAGCCATATGATAATAACGTTAGGTGCAGTTACAGAGACAAATGTAATGAGCTGGCAATCTCCATAATGAAATTAAAAACCTCTAAAAATCAGTCATTACAAAAGTTCACAGTGAAGACTCCCTGTTGTGTCTGATGGTTTCTGCTGATGAGAAAAACCACTCAGTCGAAAGTCTTGTTACTTCCCAAAGACACACTCACACGGGGTAGTTTTATATTTGCAAATTTTATTCTTGCAAATCTGAAATGAGCTAAGAAAATAGTTTTTTAAGAGAATATATTATGCGAAATTGATTTTTTGGAGCTTTCTTCCATGTTATAATGTTGTTTGTTGTTCCCTCATCGAAAACTAACTGAAGATTTATATATTTTTTATTTTTTTTTTATGTCATTAATGCACTATTTGAACCCTCCTTATTGTCAGCAGTACGAGCACACGTCTCTTGAACAAGGCTCAGCCCACAAACCGACAGCACGGCCATTTTTCATAAATATATAAAAGCAGGATACAAAGCGATACACTACAACTTCACAAACTTGATGCAATGTGCAGTTGTTTCATTAGCAGAGTCTAAGGGGAGGGCAGGCAGCTGGGAAAGTCTCCATCAAAAATGAAACAAACTAATTGAACATTTAAATTTCTGTTTAATACTTTGCTCTCAATGAATATAGCAATACAAAAAAACAATAAAAAGTGACATGGTGATCTAAATATGTCACGTATTAAAAATTAAAACCCCACAGAAGTATAATACTCCCTCTTTTGAATTACAATATTGTACTGCAATGTTGTACTGCCACTGTCAAAACTATAGGGGGCAGTACTGACAAAAATGTTTTCATACTTTAATGACACCGATCAGAATATTTTGGCAATCCAACAAAAATGAGCTAAACATGCCTCGGGTTAAAGTGTAAGAGGACTGTATACTTACCCACAAGAGTGCAAAAACATCACTTTATCCCCTCACTGTGTTTCTTTTTACAGTAAACACCACGCTCAATATTAAACTTTTGCATCTTCACAGATCTATTATGAATAAATATACTGCCCACTTCTAATTACAGCTGGGTGATTTGGTCTAAAAAATAAAATTATCAGGCTTTTCTCCAGAAATTTGCTTTTCAATTTCCATTTTTTCACGTCTTCTGGGTCCAGGTTGACTTTAAATAACTCTAATATCATCTTTAAAGTCCATTGTATGAGTGATATCATCAATGCTCGTGAGAAGAACCACAAACTCTTCCAGTCATATCTCTTCTTGACTCAACATAATACTGTAAATCATTGTCCATCACAAACTAATCTTTGTAAATTCAATCAGCGTTAACAAGTGAGACTCTATCAGCTGTGACACTTTCTCCATTGCAATTTGTGTGATTTGTGACAGTGATGGATGAGTCTGCAGGAGCTGGAGTCTCCATAGATCACATCAGACACTGACAATGGGCATAAACTGCATTATCTGCAACATGTTTAAGCATTTAATCTGTTTTCGCTCAAGTTAAACTGCCCCCTTTTCTGTCGCATCATATTTGTCATATTCCTCTCGAGCCAAACTTATGCAGCATCACCACTGCTTTTTCACGGACATGAGGGCAGAGCTGCCAATAGACAGACACACATTCGTTTTAGTGCTACTATAATTGCCATCCCCTGTCCATTGCAAACTCTGAGTTATAAACAACTCCTCTGATATAAACCTACAGAGACCAGAAGAATCTAGGACACTGGTTGAAGCGTTGGTCCTGTCTAAGAGCTCAGTGTAAGTTTGTAACAGTTTGGTAATGAAGTCCTGGCTGATTTGCTTTGTCTCGGTATAGCATAGGATTTAGGATGGTTAAAGGTGCATTATGTGGCTTTTCTAGTCTAGTGGAACATTCCAAGCACTAACATTTCCATGGAGACAAGCAGGTGGCAGACCCTCCACCAGAAAAGTTACTCCTTGTTTACTGCTCATTTACAGTACAAACACATTTTAGTTCGACATCAGACACTCTTGAAAGACCAAATATTTGAGATGTACTTGTGCAGTACCATGTTCTGTACTGATCGAGGAAGATGAGGAAGATGAGCACTGCACCAATGTTACACTTCTATATTTATCCTGCCTCACACTGAGCGATTTGACACATTCTGCTAACATGTGACTCCATCTCCATGACTTCAGTTCACGTGTTACTAGTTACAAGGGGATTTGTTGCTTTCCTTGTTTAATCAGTTATAAATATAGGGCACTCACCTTGTTCTGAAATCTGCTTGTAAATGTGACACATTGGAGCAGTGTCGCTCTGCTCTTGACTCACACACAATCTGTCAATCATGTCTCCTGCCGCCCACTCACCAGCTTTTATTAGGATCCATGTAAAACCATCAGCTGCCCTACATTTTATAGGATACAGAAACTGTAAATTAGTATCTGCAATGGCAGCTGTTCTAGCACCACAGTCCTGGCCTAGTGCACAGATACTTTCACTTGCTGTGTTTTGGCTTCTCTTTCTCAGAGAGAGAGAGGCGCCAGGAGATCTTATCAACTGACTTTTAAGACTTTGATTGATACTTTTGTTTTCCAAAGTTGATATCAGAAAACCCAGTGGGCTGCAGTCAAGCTGGTGCATTACACATATTTACTTTTTCTTCACAGAACTGAGCTGGAAACTATTGCAGCAACAGCTGGCCTAAGGCAGGATAAACTATGCACTAATAGCTTACCACATCACTACTAACACTTTGACTTCCGCTCCATTCAGCATATACTGCTGTTGTGTCCTTGGGCAGGACCATTTTTTTAGGCAAACGTTTATGTTCATTACCACAGAGCACTCTATAGGGACGTGCTTAAAGTGAACTCAAAGCAAGGCCAGAAATAATATAAGGCAAAAAAATGATAGAATATAGTATGAGCCAAGGGAACCGAAGGCATTAACCACTTGGAACATGGTGCAGTGACTAAATGTCACATGGTATTACCTCAGTTTTACATATCTGATGACACGCACTATGTCATTCCTGTCATATTTACTCAGGGAATTGGAATTGGACTGGGAGCACCAATGTGAAACTGATGCAAGATACTAAGAGCTGCATTTTTTATTTAGAAAGAGATTTTTCAGTGCAAAAAGACCCACCTCAAACATAAATGTAGAAATCATTACATTCACCTCAGCCAGTACATTCAACCAACAATTGGATCCTTTGAAAAAGACATGATGCATCTCAGGCGCTGTGCAAAATAAATAAATAAATGAACAATTGTGCCTGTGCTAAGCCTCAATAAATTGCACCTGGTAGTGAATAAAGCCTGTGCTTAATCCATGCAAAATTTAACACAACATAGGAGCCAAAGAGTAGCTGTGGCGCCCCCAGAAGGAAAGAAAGATCTGTAAGAGTCAGTCTAATCATCATCAATCAACATTTGGATGGTACAGGTGCTGGCTTTAAGCTTAGTACTACCTCAGAGAAAATTCACTTTGCTGATTTAAACCACAGATAAACAGCAGCCGATCCAGAATATATCCAACAATCATGGCTCAAGGCAGATGGAGAGCAGTAATCTAAGGGTAGACTCTGAACACCTGGTGCTATCATATTAGAAGGTAGAGCACACACAAGGCAATATGCAATAATCCTGTGTATATTGGAGCGGAAGATCCATCAATAGTCTATTTCTGAGTGTCCTCACAATACCTGGTGAGACAAAGAACACACTTATTAAACGCTCTTTGGACCTGGCAACCCACAGGGAAGAACATCATTATGAAAGATCTCTAAGCAGGTCAATTAAATATTATTTTTCTTTTTTTTTTTCACCAAAGAAGTACTATTAGAAAGTACATAAGCAATTAGAAAACATCTGTACTCTGGAGACAGAGGAAATAAACTCAAAGTGCAGAACGTCTTGTTGAAAGTGCTTTGTTTGTTTATGAAAATTGATTTATTTAATGCCACTGCACTTTTGTGGTACTTAGATTTAAAATATTTATCAGTATAATTGACAGATTATGCAGCTAATGTGGCCAAAGTGCCGTGTCAAAGCCTGATCTCAGGCACAGCCCTGAGAACACTGGGAATACCAGGTGCCACAGGGGGGCGCCAGTGCCAAAAACTGATGTTGTGTCCTTGCCTGGTGTGGATGTAGAGAGTGTGGGTGGTGGTGGTGGTGGTTGGATGGGCCAGTGGAGCAGATTGGCCACCTCACTTCCATCAGTCTACAGAAGATTGGCACAGGGTATGAAATAATGCACAAAACTGTAAAGAGACTTTGAGCGTCTGGAAAAGTGCAATAAAAGACTAATGCATTAATCCAACATACCTAAATACATTTTGTCTCTCGATGCTACAGGAGGTTGAAATATTGATCTAATCTTTCACTTTGTAAACCTACATAATTAAACAGTGGACAGTAAATAAGCAAAAATGACCTAACGCTGGTGTATGCAAATTCGAGTACAGCTGCTACATTCCAGCATATATATCAAGTATGTATATTTAGCATTGTTGAGTGGGTGTTTCAGTCTTTTGAAAGTACTCGTACAATAAGATAGCCGACTTATACACAGGTTAAAAACAAACAACTTCAACTATTAATACATTTTAAAACACCTTATAAGAACTATATTACTATTCAGAAAATGGTTTTAGAGTAGAAAGGATATATTCACATACACATCAGTATTATAACAGTATTATAATCGTAACAGTAGGATTCTTCTCAGCTATTATCAAAGAGGAAAAATTACACCAAAGAGACAAATAGGGGAACACAATGGGTCCTTCTGTAATAAGAGGTGATCTGAGTATAAGTGTTGTGTTGCAGA
This sequence comes from Periophthalmus magnuspinnatus, assembly GCF_009829125.3. Lineage (NCBI taxonomy): Eukaryota > Metazoa > Chordata > Actinopteri > Gobiiformes > Gobiidae > Periophthalmus > Periophthalmus magnuspinnatus. The sequence goes on from NC_047128.1 coordinate 33,171,015, forward strand.
GGAGATAGAGCCATTAGGAGCTGAATTATTGGGTGTTAGATGGACATTATGTCGCATGTCAGCAAGTGGTCAGTTCAGTGTTGGTGACTCACATTGCAGCTGTGACCTGATGGCTGACCCGAGTCAATAATGCGGCTCTCAAGACCTCCCAAGGTCGGCACGGGTCATTCAGAGTCACGAGAGCATAAACAAGATCAAATAGATACATTATTACACTGAGCGCTATCAGTCCTTGGTCTAAAAGACTTTGATTTTGTCAGTCATCACCTGTGGAAGGTCCAGAACAAGTCTCTGAACACATTGGACCACCAGAGTTTGACTGACAGCACGGAGGATTTCCAATTTCAGCAGGACCTTGGCAACGGGCCATGAGCAATGCCACGCAGAGATAAACCAATGTGTCCTGTGCTCCACCCTGGAGTTTTGAGAGAGCAGAAGATGGCAGGGCAGGCTCGGTCAGACTGAGGCGGTGGTATTTTCTGTTTTTTGGGTGTTTTTTGGACAAGGTCAGCGTGTGGATTGCAGTCTATAAATGTCAAAAGTCACATAGGTCTAAGTGTGGACGTTCAAATCATGATAAAACTCCAAGTCTAGATGAAATGAAGGGTTTGGACTAAAGTTGTGAGAATACTAAAGTTTAAGTTTTGATTTTGATGCTAAAAAGGTTCAATAGTTCATATAATTTTTGATACGGCTTTGATATTTTAGACAATAGACTGTAATTATCAACACAAAGTAACAGTATTATCATGTGGGCTTATGCTAGTTCTCATATAGACACATTCGTTTAAGTATTGATTAAAATCTGTGCACTGATACTTTGACTCTCGTGCTCTGAAACTAAATTTTTAACTTACTGCATGAGATGATTTGCTTGGGAAACTGAGAAGACAAAAACTAATGGCTAAAGTCATGTCAAAAGTCAAGCAGACTGTTGCCTGTTAAAAATAAGATCTATTTTTATTTTTAAATGATCCAGGCTTGTGTGGCTTATAACTGTGGTTTATATAAATGCAGAACGTTGTAGGAAATTCATATGAAAGCGACTGGTGACATTGTACAAAAGCATCCGAGGTCAATAATGCACAGAAAAGAAGATAAAGGAAGGAGGTAGAGGGTGTGGGCAGGTGGCTGTGAGGGAAGAAAAGAGTGAATTTGAGCAAAAATGAAAGAAATGTGACTTTATACTATGAAAAGGACAGTGACAGTGACCACTTAGAATGGACTCGAGACGCAGCTGAAGATGACGAGGCTTTCTTTGCAGCAAGGAGACATTTGGTGAAGAAGATAATATATTTTGAAACTCTACGGTTATACCTTCTGCACAACAAACAATATGTGGTCACAAAACCCGCTGGACGAGGATAATGCCTCCATACCGGATCTCAGTGGGGAGAGTGTTATTGTTACGAGCCTGTGTGACTTCAGGACATCGGGGTACTTTATAAAATAGATGGCATTACAAAGAAAGGAAATTATTTTGAAATTACATCCACCGGCCAACATCAAGGGACAACACAGAGACATAAGTGAAATATCACAAGACATACGAGGGAGGATAGACAGCGGTAATGCAGCTCTCAGACTCCGGTACTTCTTGATGGAACATAACTCAGACAAACAGAACTCTTTTAGGTATTTTGCTACTCAGCGTCATCATGTATTAAATGATCCACAGCTGATTCAGATCGAACTTGCTGCAAAAATTAGCAAAATGAAAAGGGGGTGCCTTAAGTGGCGTCGCCTTTGACTCAACTCTGCTTATAATTATCTCTTAGAACCGATACAAAGGAGACGAAAACATTATAGTCATTACATTTACAAGTGGTATTTCTATAATTTCACCAAAGCAGCTTGCCTTGAAATGTTAAAGTGATGCTCGCTCATTATCAGCAAGACGCCTGAAGCTTTGTGAGCTAATTTTAATTCTTTATCCCCCAGGTAGGGCATATTGTTTTGGTTTGCTCTCCTTTCATAATTAACATTTTTGGAGGGAGGAAGTGAGCTACTACCCGCGGTTCTTCTGATGTGTATCATGAAGTATGATGCAAATATTAGCAGTTATATGTAATATGTGTTTCTCACTTTGAACTGACTTTTCTTCTCTTTTGGACTGTTCCCTTCAGGGGTAGCCACAGAGAATCATCTAGTCCAGTCTAACTCCATTATCTGCATTCTTTCTCCTTTCTGTGTGCTGTATAATAGTGTCCTCGTGATATTAAAACTTCAAAATCGTTTTAGCAAAAAGGTTCAATACTCAATGTAGATGTTAATACCATGATGAGGACTAAAAAACCAAAGAAACAAACATAATTTTCAACCCTAAATTATATCATATGGTCAAGACTATTCAGTTGAAATGAGAGTGGGGGTGTGTGAGTGGGAGTGTGTGTGGGAGAGGGAGAGTGCGGGTGTGTGTGTGTCGGGTGAGGTTGTGTGTGTCTATGTGTGAGAGAGTTTACAAAGGAGTCATCCAGTACTTATGCCCCAAGAAAGGTACTATCTATAGAAGGCTGCTCCTATAAGGACTTAAACTAAATGTACATACTGTCTGTACAAGGTCATAAATGGATGTACCGTTAACTGTTCAAAAGAAGGTAGAATACGTGACTAAAAAGATGCTTGCAGTGAAAAGATGTATTACAAGATGAAGACGTGTATCATGTAACAGAAGTAACAGTTTCCAGTGTAGACATCTTAAAATAAGCATGTTTCATATTCTTACAGAGAAACAAGTTCACCTCAAAGTTGTAACACACAGTATTCAACACTATGTTTAAGAGTAAAGCAGTAAAACAAAAAAAAATCATGCTTTTAATTTTGTTTTGACACTGGTTTTACAGAATCTCTCCATCTGGCTTTAATTACTTTACTTAAGCATTTAGAGTTCAGACTTTAAAGGAACAAATTTGTCTATTTCTGTGTCAAATTGCACTGAACTCTATAATCCAAACAAGATTACAGACTCCATACAATTGTGTTTTCGGCCACATCACCCAGCAGAACTCCGCCCATAATTGGATTACTGAACCATAGCACTCATTGTTTGCTCTGATTTAAACTTTTTTATATAACTCCACAGGACAAAATATCTAAGGTCAGAGTGAAATGGTTTGGCCATGCACAGACGATAAGTATTCAGTACACTGATACCAGGCCTGGAGGAAACCAGAGAGAGGATTTTTGATGGTGAAAGTTGATAGGGGAGGGATGAGGATGCAGAGGAGTAGATGAAGGCTTGTGATTTACAGTGGCAAACCCAAAAGTGAGCAGCCAAAACGGAAAAGGAGATTCAATTAACTCAAAGATCGTATTTCTTTAACGCACTTCATCATCTGCCATTACACCCATGGGTATAATGTTAATATGGATGTCCTGTGTCTTGTTAAAATTAGACATCTCATTGACTGCCTTAAATATTTTAATAGTAACATCTGTCTGCTAATGGTCAGAATATGTCTCCGTTTGGTAGCTCCCTTTTTAAATAACTCCATCCTCTTCTCTTCTTGCTTCTAGCTCACTAATTTAACTGGAGAATCATGCAAATCTACGGAAACGAGTTAGTATTATTTGGTAGATGAAAAAGAAAGGCCTCAAAGCTTGCAAAAAAAAAAAAAATGAACAAATACCACAATTCCAGCAGACGAGAAACAACCACAGAAAAGCAAATGACAAACCAAAGAAGACAATTATTCAGACAATAGTTGGCAGCAGAGCAGTGGGTGTAATATTCAAAGACAAGACGATATCTTTGTGAAACTATGACACAATATTTACGGCGCTGTTACATTCTCTCTATGCGGCTGCTGTAAAATGGGTTTGACTATTCACAAGCCAAGATGTCCCACCAGATTTACCCCCCCGCCTTCTCCGTACTCAACTCCACACGGGAGGCATGGGTTTATTTTTATTTCACTAACAGCTTTTGCCATTTTTCTTTTTGAAGGAACTCAATTTAGAGCCTGAATACTGCTAACAATGCTTTTCGACTTGTGCAGTGTTCAGTGCAAGTCGCTGCTGCTCAGTGAGGAGATGTAATGATGCCGGTGCAGGACCAGGAGCATCACGCAGTTATTTAGGAGTCTTGTTTTTCTTTTGCAGAAATAATTATATTGTTGTATTTTGACTCAAACAGTAGCTTTTCTTTTTTCAGTAAATACAGCAAAACACCGTTGACCTTAGGCCTTTGTCTGCTCTAGTTGAAAACACTGCGATATTTGCTGCTAGAACAATAAAAACTGGGTAGGTGCAAATTTATATGATCTTGTGCGTTTAGAAATAGTGTGTGACAATAGGTAAGGCAAATTTATTTGTACAGCACAGTTTGTACACACAATAATTCAAAGTGCTTTACAGAATAAGAAAGACTTTAAAATCACAATACAAACAAATCAAAACATAAATAATCACAAATAATCATCATAAAATTAACATTAAAGGAGAAAAGTGCAGAATAAAACCCTTTCAGTCATATGCACAGATAAAAAGAACTGTTTTGAGCCTGGATTTAAACATCGTCAAAGTAGAGGTCTGTCTCACATCTTCAGGACGACTGTTACAGGTTTTAGCTGCAGAAAAATGAAACACTGATTCAACATGTTTAGTCCTGACTCTGGTATCAGCAGGAGGCCGGTCCCTGAAGTCCTCAAAGTGTGAGATGGTTCTTGTGGTTTTGGCCTGATTTAGTCCTGGTTTAGTCCTGGTTTAGTCCTGGTTTAGTCCTGGTTTAGTCCTCAGAGTGTGAGATGGTTCATGTGGCTCATGTTGGAGATGTTCTTTGGTGCTGGTCCATGGAGAGACTTGTTTCTAACAGAGCTGCCTTAAAGTCTCTGAGCCACAGGAGATAGAGACCTGAGCACAGGACACATGTGTGAAGTACTTCCTGGTTCTAGTCCTGACCCGAGCAGCAGTGTTCTGGATGTACTGTTCTGTCTTAAGGCTCATTTGGAGAGGCCAGTGAACAGGACCTTACAGTCGTCTAAACTACTGGAGACAAACACAGGATAAGTGGGCGACAGTGGCTCAGTGGTTAGAGTGTTGGTCCCACAACCCGAAGGTCGGAGGACCAAGTTCTGTCATTGTGGCCTTAGGCAAGACACTTCACCCACATTGCCTAGTATGAAAGTGGTGTGTGCTCGAATGATAGGTGGTCGTCGGAGGGGCTGATGGCGCAGATTGGCAGCCTTGCTTCCGTCAGTCTGCCCCAGGGCAGCTGTGGCTACAATAGTAGCTTACCATCACCAAGTGTGGAAATGAACGAATAATGACTCTAGTGTAGTGCTTGAGAGGCTTTGACAAGCCTGTAAAGCGCATTACAAGTGTACGCCATTATTATTAAGTCTCTCTAAGTCTGGTTTTCACAGTTTACCTTTGATTTTTGCAATGTTTTTAGATGGTAAAAAGCTGCAGATGTTATTGATTTGATGTGGCTGTTAAAGTTCAAGTCCGAGTCCATTATTACCTTTAGATTTCTAGCCTGATGAAAGTTTTAGAGAGAGAGACTGGAGGTGATGCTGACACTTTCTTTCAATAATTGCTGTTATTATTTCGCCATAGATTTTCAATTTCAATTCCCAATGCACTACTTCTACTTCTTATTTTTGTCTATCTCTTCAATCCAGCTTTGAGGAAAAGTCAGAGTTGCGCAGGTGCCAAAAGAACACTGCTCCGGGAAACACCGAAAGTGTGTGGGGCAAAGTACATCGACACATGACTCAGGAGAGACTGCACTTCACTGCCAGCTCAAGTGACAAGACATTTTGCCCATGGTTAAATGAATAAACACAGTATTAACCTGAGGCTGTTCTGACAGAAAAACACTTTTAGCTTGTTTAATGTATTTGAATGCAGATCAGTGGATGCATTTTCATGGAGCAGCATCTGAAACATTCAACTGTGAAAACTGAAGGATGAGTGTTTTTATTCACAAGCATGACCCCAAAAAATGTTTTATTGGATGACACAACCTCTTGTTATTTGTATCAAAGTCATGCATTTCAAATTTTTGAAGTAAACCTCTTTCATTTAGGTTTCTGTAGTGGAGATTAATATGCTTGTTTTTAATTAAAAGCCCCTCGTTACCCTGTTTTCTGATGTTATAATGTTGTTTCCTTATCAAAAACATACCCGGAGTTGTGTTTTGTTTCATTCACACACAAATCTGCACCTGTACTCCCAGTTTGTTCCACCGTGAGGAAGCAACAGGGAAGACACAGGACACACTGGAGGGAGTATGTCTCTCAGCTGGCCTGGGAACGCCTTGGGGTCCCACTGGAGGAGCTGGAGGATGTGTCTGGGGTGAGGGAAGTCTGGGAGTCCCTGCTTAGACTGCTGCCCCCACGAGTCAGCCCCGGATAAGAGGAAGAAAATGGATGGATGGATGAAATCTGCATATTTAGGCTGAGTTCTTCTCTCAGACTGAAAAAACACTCCGTTCCACCTTGTGATGTCATCATGTGGTAATACAGGAAGTGCTCCAGTGTGTTTTAAAACTCCATACACCTTCACTGGAATCATTTGGATGATTTCAGCCTTGGAATTGCCGATCTCTACTGAACTAAAGGTAAAAGGAGCTGAAAACTACCTTGGCGTGAAATCACAAGGTGGAACAGAGCAATTTGAGCTTTGGAATTGTTACAGACTAATAATAAAATGATACTCAAACATGTGAATGAAACAAAACACAACTCCAGGTCTGTTTTTGATGAGATAGCAACATTCTAACGTGGTTTAAAGCCCACAGGAGTTAATTTTGTGTAATATGGGACCTTTAAGTATCGTGACATTTTGTTAGAAGCAAGATGTATTTTATTTTGTACTATATTTCTCTTTTTGTGGTCCTTCTCATTCCTTTCTTTTACGTCATGTTTGTATGTAAACAAATTATTGAAAGTGAATATAAAATGTGGAAAAGTAGACATGTTTGACTTGACGTATGGCCAATTTTCCCGTCCTCCACGTTGCTAAATGTCAGACATGTCCAAATAAAACAATTGTGCTTCTCCCCACCATCGAAAGTGTCAGGCTGGAGCTACGGATAAATCACCACAACTGCAGGTACGATTTGGGCACGGCTACAATCACCGTGACGTTTGCAGACAAGTCCCAGAAACACAAGCAGACTGGGTTTAAAATGTGTTTCTATCTCACCTCACAACGCTCACAGCTGAAGTGAGGAGTTTGTGTCCCAGCTGCTGCTTGTCCTTGTCACTCTGGCCCTGTGGGATCTATGGCTGCCTCAATCTGTTCTTGAAGACATCTGTCAACATATGTGACGTGCCACAGGAACAAAACTCAAGGCTGCGCCGCTCGGGAGTAAGACATCACTGCCAATATATGTCAACCTGTGAAAAGAGGGCAGACTAATGAAATTTACACAACTTTAAAGCGGCACTGTTTAACTTTTACTATGAAGGGGTCCGTCACATGCTCGTCTATGTCGCTTTACTTGGAATGTTGCACCGCATGGCATTAAATTTATCTTCTTATCTTCTTATATTTGTTCAGTCACAGGTATTTTTCTTACTAAAAGGATATCTTGAAAAATATGAATTCTTACAGTGAGCGGAATTGCATCTCCACAGACGCATCTTTTTGCTTGTCTCCACAGAGATAAGTTTAAGGGAAAGCAAAAACATCTCCACGGAGACAAGCTGGTGGCATACTCTTCACCAGAAAAGTTACATAGTGCACCTTTAAATAAAAATGTGTGTAAATGTTAAATATGTCTGATGATTAAATAGGATTACAGGACTTTTATCATTGATTCTAAATGGAATATTTTGGTTTTCGTGTTTGAAACAAGACTAAAACAGGTATAAATCAGAGCTTAAAAAGGTCTTAACTTATCTCTCTAAAAGCTGAACCACAATTAGTACAAATAAAGTAGGATAAAATGAAACTAGGGCCAAAAGTGCCACCAGAAACACCTGCACCATCCTTTTAAAACCACTGCACTAAAACAAAGGGCACTAAATATCTGCAACACCTGGACTCTCTTCTTTTATGAAAGTCCAGATTCGGTCAAAGTCTTGGAGTAAATGAGGCGTGATGCTCCATAAATCCCCTTTTGTCAGAATCCAGGTCTATTTCTAAGCTGTCATAAACATTATTGATGGGAGTGCGTCTATAATGAATATTCAACAGTCAGGTCAAAGTAACGTCTTTGAACATGGCAGGGGAGTTTGTGATTGACTGACCCTTTCACCAGCAGGAAATCTCAGCACTTTAAAAAAATATATTATTGTTTAATGCAGATTGGCTTCTATAAACTGTTTCAGCAAATAAATATCATTCCAATACACAGTTCATGGTATATGTGTAACGTGTATATGGTTGAAAACGTGAAAGTCTTTAGTGATGTGACGTTTGTGAATGAGTTGGCTCTTTTGAACGGTTCCTTAGTGTGAATCTTTATCATTTCTATCCATTTTTATACTGATAAACGCTGAAACAATTTGAGAATCAGCGCAGAAGCAGAGCAGACGATAGAGTGAGAGCTTTGAGAACAAAAAAAAAAACAGTTTTGGCATCATAATAAAAGTTTGTTTTTAAATTATTCATATTGTAGTGCAACGTTTTATTTAGATTTTCATAATTCCAAAGGGTAAACACACTCCCACTCTCAGTTTGAACCATTTTAAACACATCTGAGCCACTTGAGTCTTTTGAAATTCTTGTTATCTGACCTGTTATGAGGGGCTATAATACTCCCTACAATAGAAGCATGTCTCTGGATCATGCTCTGATGGTAAATAAACTTGACTTTTACATCCAGAGCGTCTTTCCTCTCTGTACAACTCTCAGGCTACTTCAATTATTCAGTTATTAACTTTTGTTTTTTGCATGTGGAGCAAGTGTTATTGATCCTTTTGTCGAGAATATATTGTGTAATACAGTGCTCTTTGAATGAATAAATGAAGGTTTTATCTATAGAGCTGAGGCTGCTGCTCAATGAGTTTGATAAATGACTTTAATAGGTTGGTGAATGCTGAACGAAGATGTTTTTCAGCCACCAACTGTGTCGTTATGATGTTTTGAGAGAGAGGTTCAAAAGTTCACCCAGAGAACAGTTTTTATTATGGCTCATTTCATACAAGAGACACCTTAAATCTCTTTTGTTTGTCCAGTTTCAAGAAAAGAATCTAATATCACAATGCAGGGAGCAGCCCATTCAACCCCCACAGTTTAGTCAGATAGTGCTTTAATATCTGAGTGTAGGACGGCTTGAAGTCTGAGGACATGGGTAAAATGAAGGGGACAGAAAACAAAAAGAAACCAAAATTATTTATAAAGATGTATTATTTATGTAGCAAATAATAGCCACTGACTGAGGGTTAAGTTCAGTGCAGAATATAGAGTGTTTATTGAACACGATTACATAAGCAAAGTCCAGTTGTGTCAAAATCTGTGTCTCAAATGTGTGTATAAATAAAAAACTCCTCATATAATGTTTATGAAGTCAGTTGCCTGCCCTTTTGCACTAGCCACAGTCTACTCTCAACATTTTAATGACAGTTCACTCACACTATTCCGTCGTGTCCAAATGATGTTGCTGCCGGAAAAACAAACATTCATTTCTGTCTTTTCTGCCAGACTTTTATAATCCTAGAATTTCATTTTCAGAAAACAGGGTCTGAACAAACAATGTAATTCACTGCACCTGGACAAGCACAAGTTTGTTAAGGTCAATTTGCAAAATAAATGCTGTATTTGAGTACACTTTGGCTCAAAGCATGACATAATGACAGCCTTGTATAAGAGTAGAGGTCATTACCCTGCAGCTCTGTCCTGAGATTGCTTTCATGAAAATGGACTTGCAGATATGGACAAATTAATTTTCTCTTTAATGTACAAAAAAGCCCTTTAATGCACAAGATTGGATGTTCATTTGGGCTCTCTGTGCACTTTTAGCCTATTAGACTAAAAGACTTTAACTTTACCCCAAGGAATGTGTTTCGTTTCCAACAAATCTCCTCCTAATACATGGCGCCGCAGCCCCCAGGTGAGTGAGCGCAGTTGGAATCAGACCCAGGCCTTGTCACTGATGACTCAGACGGTCCCTCAAGCCCAACACAATTTGGCATACAGGACAGCACCGTGGCTCCACCTCAGCGTATTCATACACCGTGTGCTCCGAATATTAAAGGCACAATCAGCGCACACAGCTTTGGGAGTTTTCATTGTCAAAGTTACAGGCGGCCACACACCATCACAATGCCATATAAGTTATATACCAGAAATCAAATGAAATGAACAAGACTGAAAGGTAATTTGCAAAAAAATGAGAGTGGCTGAGGGAGTTGATGCTATGCTATACCATCTTTTGGATTCAATGGGCTAGTATTTATGAATAATTCAACCCAACTCTGGTTGCTCGTAATGTGATTCATGTTGGGTTGTGCAGAGACTTCAGTCAATTAAATTAGCATTCTAAAGACGAGATGTTTCTCCATCGTCCATGTTCTTTAATATCTTGAGCACATGTTTTGTATAATGCTGAGGTAGTCTTGTCAATGGGCAGTAATAGCTGAGTGGGGAGGTTCCTAAACCAGATATTTCTAGTTAGATTTCGACAAACTTGGACAGAATGATGCTGTGTTCTTTGTACAAGACACTTTGCCTCCACCTTGCATGTTGAATATGCTGCATGAAGGAGGCAGGAGAGGCATTGGTTCACAATGGCAGACACATCTCAGCTTCATGGCAGCTAGGAAAGAGTGACAAAGGAATGAATACTGGGTGGATAATGGATTACTTTGAATCTGTATGGCTATATCAATGTGCGTATATCAAGGACAAACAATTGAATAAAAATATTGAAAATACATTAATAATAAATAATTTGATGTTCACATATTTATATAAGAAATACATTATAATTTCACTTCAATTTATGGAAGTGGTTGCCTTTATTCCTCTAGATATTGGAACTACAGCACCATCTGTTGGCTTAAAATTAAATTGCATTTCCAATATTCTTGAAATTCCTGGTAAATATTTTTAAATTTGGTTCCCTTTCCACCAAACGGCTTTTGCTGTAGTTATGAGAAAGCATGTGCAAAGCTCTTTTGGGGAGATTATTAAATAGGAGCAACACATGAATAAAATAAATGAAAAAGTAAGTTAATGGGTTTACTCTGAAATTTAGGACTGTTTTCTAGGCTCCAGCTGCATCATCAGATTGCTGGAGGGGGCTTCAAGGGGAATCAGCCGCAAAAATCAAATTAAGAGCAACTTTTCTCCAGTTTAATTTGGCTGTGTGCTGTTTTAGCAGAGAGGAGCTGACTTTATCGGCACACTGGGCTTAATTAACTCAGAGAGAAGTGTTTACTGTCAGACAAGCGGCTTCAATTTGCTTTTGATGAATGATTGATGCTCCCCCAAAGGGTAAAGCAGGGAAGGACTTCAGGCGCAGAGATGCTTCTATCAAACAAATTATCAGTCAATTTAGACAGGCCTCACAGCAAGGTTTCACAATTAAAAAAACAAGTGAAATTATATTTACAAAGGTCAAAATAAAATAAAATAAAATAAAGAAGCTGTAGTTTATATGAAAGCATAAAGTTTAAGCATCTAGTAACCTGTATGGGATTAAAAAATAAATCAGATATTCTTTGCTGTGGTGTAGCCTCAAGATACGATACACAGAGAATAGAAATGTGAAAGCTTATGGGTTATCTGACTACATGTCCATACCTGCTGCCCTACGCTCCAGGCTTAAACATGGGCTGTAATGTACACTCACCTTTATGGTCTGTGACATCTATCAATACTTTACAATGTTAGCTTGGAACAATATCTTTTATCAGTTCAGTTTTTTCAGATAACCTTAGCTGGCTCCATCTGCGCTCCTGTCCCAACCCACACCTCCCCGCCCTCATCAGCTCATATTTAGATCTGTTTCCCTTCAGCTGGATCTTGCATGAACTTGTACATAGGGAAACTAAATGCTGTAGGCTATAATACAGTAATAAAATCCAAATGAACCTATGAGTAAACAGGGTGAAGTCCGATGAACTAGTTAAAATGGTGTGTCACTTCTGCTAATTTAGAGTTACGTGATCAGCATAATGTCATTCTTAGACAATGTATTAAGTCAGCTCTAAAAAACTCAATGTTGAAACTGTGACAGACCCTTAGAGTGTATTCATGAACATTAAAGTGCCTGTTTCTTTCACAGGACAGCTGGTAAAGTGTAACTTGAGCCACTCCTTTGTTGTCTTTTCAAACAGAGGAAGTTGAAGTGAACCAAACAGTGAGATAGGCCTAGACTTTGTGTTCTTGGTCTGCAGAGTGCTTTTATAATAGCATCACATTTGTTGACTTATGACAGCAGTGTGTGTTTTAACTGATTAGTCTTTTCTACAAATTGTGTGTTTTGTGTAATTAAAATCTTACCAAGACAGCCAAGCAAACACATGTGTGCCTACCAGATTTGGTTGGAGTGAGTTGGAGAAAAATAAGAAACCAAAGCAGATGTCATGGTCCACAGTGGTCTCCCCCACTGGGTGGGCTCATGTGTTAATGCAGTCTCTTCAGTGTTGACTACATCAGTTAACAATACAATAACCACCCACAGCTTTCAAAGAATGCTGGCTACAAAATGTAAATTTTGACACAGGTGGAGGTTAATTCAGCCATTTCTTTCGGCCTAGGGGCAGGGGTCTACAATCACTCTCTAAAGAGCCACATGTGGCTAGGACTGGGGTTAGACTGGATTGAGGAAAAAAAAAGTTTAGGAAAAAGAATGTTTGGGTATACTTGTCACTAGTAATCTGAGCAAATCCTATACATGAAATCAGAAAGAATAATGATAACTTTGTAAAGAAAATATTACACAATTACATTGTATATACATACATTATATTATACACCATCTTTATAATATATTAATAGCTGCAAACAGTTGATTTACTTCTTTTAAATTCATTTATTAATCACTTATTTATCACTTTGTCTCGTTGTCACAATTTAGTATTCTGGTTTAATCTGCTCTCAGTAAAGTCAGTTGGTACGGTTGTAGAGTTAAATAAAGGTAAGTAGGCCTATTTGTAGCCTATGCCATCACAGACTTGTTATTTTCATCATATGACTACAACATAGATGCCCTGACATGAACTTTTCCCGCTCCTTTCTCTCACCACTTTTCCATTCACATGTTATGACCAGTGTATTGTCATTAAATTGCTAATGATACAGGATGTTAGTTAATGTCAAGTTCAGTATGTAGGCTTATCAACCAAGGCTTATGGTGGTTATTAAGTTGTTGGGATAAATGAGTTTACTTCCTCCTTCTATTATGATAAAAGAAAAATTCAGGTCTGTCAAGTTTACTGTGCAGTTGAAAAGCTACATCCATAAAACACTGGAAAATGTTCCAGCCATGTGAGATGTGAGATTGGCTATTTGTGTTCTGCTTTCTTCTGTTAAGTAATGTGTGATGAAACACAGGTCATTGTTTTGTTCCTGCCTTTTCATAACACGCCTCGTCCTGCCAAACACGTGACAGTTTCTCCCCGAGGTGAAAAGAACAGAAAGAAAAACACGTCTAGTTTATCGAGAATAGAGACTGAAACTATTGCGAAAGGTCCGTGTGAGTTTTCGGTACGTGACGTGATCTGGGGGTTGGCTGGGGTGCGGAAGTGATGGGCGGATGTGACGTACAAGTGGGCGGATGTGACGTAATCCGCCCCGCACTAAAAACTACCCCCTCGTGACGTGTGTGATCAGTCAGCACTCTTCCTGCGTTCAAACCGGTAGTTAGCCAACTACCACAGGGGAAAAAAAACAAAACCCTAACAAATAAACGACAATAGTGGCTAATTTTTAAAAGTTAATTCGGATTTTGTGTTACATATTTGATTTTTATTTTATTTCTAATTGAGACAGAAGAAAACTCGCGCTGACGTCCCTTTCGTAACGGTAAGATTTATTGTGTTTCCTTCTCCGGCTAAAGCTGCCTCACCGAGATCAAAATCACAGAAATATATCACCACTAGACTGTGTGAATGTTCTGTTATAATAATATATAAACGTACATCTAATGGTTCAAGTTTAACCTTAGAATCGAAGAGAAATGTTTAGTTTTTTGAGACATTTGTGGTTTGGCTTTTAGGCCTCGGCTCAAGATGTCGCCGTATAAGGACTTCCGGTCTGAGAACAAAGACCTTATAAAACCAGCTGTGGAGATTTCCTGCTTTTTGTTTATGCGACTAAAATCAAAGCTCGAATTTTATTTTGGGACATAATGTTATTTCTGCTAAATTTTCCTTTTCTATAATTTGACGCTAATCAGTTTTATTCATGTGAAATCAAGTTCCCACCACATAGAAAGAAGAATGTCCTGAATTACATTTTATCTGAAGTTAAACATGTAAAGACTCACCGCGATGTTGTTATAAAATGCTAAATGTTGATTAAATCCTTGGAGCGGTCTTTGGCACATGTTGTTGTTCAGAGCTTGGCCTGTTTTCTTCTGCTTTTGAGGAATTAAGATGGTTGACTCGGTGAGCAGTTATATACACTTCACATTTGGTTTACTGTGAAAAATAAAGAATTTTAAAGATGTTTTTTATTGGGGATTTGCTTGTACATCGCCAGATGTCTGCTGCTAAACCAGCTCATTGTGCAGCTAAAGCAGTTAGCATTGTGCTGCTAGGCTAACCGTGCCCTACTTTTCGTACACGTGTGTTGCTGGAATGTGTTGCGCCATAATTTGGCAAAATATCTTGGGCCTATGCGCAATAAACCCTAGATTTCGTTAATGTGGCCTAATATCAACCAGTTTGTCGATTCTTGATAATGTTGTCACAGAAGGCACTGACTCATATTTCTGCCTCTTCCAGGTCCCTCTTCTCCCGTCCCATTTTCACTGCATAATTCTTTACTGAATACCTTAGCAAGCCGCCAAAGTGGAGTGTGTTATTGCACAAGGGGGACCTTCTCTTTTCAGGTAAGGACAACAAGCAATACCAGTCTTGCCTTTTAAGTTTCTTTTGACTTAAATGTTTTTGTTTCCATTGTTGTGTCACAGTGTAAGGGGAGGAGGTGGGGGTGCACCTCAGCACTATCCCAAGACTGTCGACAACAGGTTATTTTCTATTTTTATTTATTTGCTGAATATTTTGTGACTTTAATCTAATTTACTATTATCATTGGTGCAAAATTTTAAATGTTTTATTTCTCTGCACAGCGAGTCCCTGGGGAAACCCCCAGGCGCTAGCAGTGAGAGATGGGTTCCTTCTCGAAGCACTAGACGAGATGCAGCATCCTCCGCCGAAAAAACTCAAAATGACAGAATCTTCAGAAAAGTGAGAGGGTGAGTGTCTCAAATCACATGTGTTCAGTGTTTTCTGTGTACAAAGTGGTAATGACGATTTTGTATTTCAGCATACTCAACAAGCTGACACCTGAGAAATTCGACAAACTTTGTCTTGAACTTCTCAATGTGGGCATCGATTCCAAAGTTGTCTTAAAAGGAATAATCTTGTTGGTGAGTATTTATGGTCAACGTTAAGTTTATCTTGTAATCAACATGACGAGTCATCTTCACTGTTTTTGTGTGATTAGATTGTCGACAAAGCTCTTGAAGAACCCAAGTATAGTCAGCTATACGCTCAGCTTTGTCAACGCTTGTCAGAAGATGCACCGAACTTTGAAGAGCCACTTGAAACCCCAGCCGCAAACAAACATAACACAGTAAGTGTTTTAAGATATTTTAGTAAATGACTATTTGAACAACTCTGGTCTCATGCTGTACAATCCTTTTCAGACGTTTAGAAGACTTCTCATATCCAAGCTTCAGGATGAGTTTGAAAATCGTGCCAGAAATGTCGAACGTAAGTAACATATTAAAGAGTATTGTCATAGTTTTATTTAAACGCTCGGGGAAAGTAATGCATTTTTGTCTATTTAGTGTTTGAGAAACATGACGCGCCACTCACCACGGACGAGGAGGAGCAGCAGGCTATTGCGAAGATCAAGATGCTGGGCAATATCAAATTCATTGGAGAACTTGGCAAACTTGGTCTCATTCACGAATCCATCCTCCATAGGTGCATCAAGACAGTAAGTTTTATATTTTCTTTCTGAAATGAGATGGGAGCTGGTCGTACTTTCTATGTTGTAATGATTTGTGTGCATTTGTAGCTATTGGAGAAAAAAAGAAGAGTACAACTCAAGGATATGGGTGAAGACCTTGAATGCCTCTGTCAGATAATGAAGACTGTGGGGCCTAAACTTGACCATGAAAAAGCTAAGGTAAACATTTTTATAAGAATTCCTTTTGGTAATCATGCTGCATTTGTCAATGTAACATTTTATTTTCTTCTAGGCTTTAATGAACCAATATTTTAGCCGGATGCAGGCCCTGGCTAACAACAAAGAGCTGCCATCTAGGATTCGTTTCCTGTTGCAGAACATCATAGAGCTACGAGAGGATAGATGGTCCCCTCGCAAAGCCTATGTGGACAATGGACCCAGGACAATTAGTCAGGTCCGACAAGATGCAGTGAAGGTAAAACGGAAACCTCATATTTTAGTCAGTATTGAGTACAAATATGTGTTGTCCGCATTATTGTTGACCAGCTCTGTTTTGTAGGAGTTGGGTGTTTTTATTCCTCCACAAAACGATGGATTCAAGAATGAGTTCTTTGTGGATAACTCCTTCATGCCATCCAAAATCAAGTTTGACAGGGAGACTATTGGAGGCCTTGCTGACATGTTTGGACAAATGCCTGGTATGTTTGCATGGACTGTAAACTGGTATTTGCCGTTAAATATTTTTACACTTCTGAACATGTTCTGTTTGAAATTGTATAGGAAGTGGCATTGGCACCGGTCCAGGGGTCATTCAAGACCACTATTCTCCCACCTTCAGCCGCCATCGAGCCAACCCAATGTTCAATGGCCACACTGGCAATTCCAATGGAATGCATCAGCCGCCATATGAAAATGGAACCAAGCATTACAACAAGACTAACCAGGTACCTACATTCAAAAAGATTAAACGGTAGATATTATGTAATCTTGTACTAAGGGGTATTTTTTTGTTTTTAGGGGCAGAATTCTCCAGTTTTTAGCCACAAACAAAATCATTCAAGCCAGATGCAGTCTAAGGAAATGGGGTCAAGATTCAACAAAAAAGGGAAGATGAATGCAGAAGAAATCAGCCTGAGACCAGCACAGTCTTTTATGATGAATAAAAAGCAACTTCCAAAACTGCAGCCACAAGTGACAATGATGCCTCCAAGTGCTCAAGGATCTCCACTAGGACAGGTAACGAAAGTCACACATATTTTCACATCTCCCTGATTGCAAATCTTGTTCCTGAAAGTAAATTTTTTTTTTTTTTTTTTTTTAATAGTCTCCTCAGCTTGGTCTGAGAAGCAATCCACCACCCATTCAAGAAAAGGCAAAGTCTAACAAAAAGGCACCGCCAACTAAGGAGGAGTTGCGTAAAACAACTGTGAGTTCCTGTCATATTTTCAGTTATCACACTAGATTTTTTTGTGGCTAACCACATTTGTTCTTCTGCAGGAAACTATTATGTCTAACTACCTAAACAACAAAAATGTCAACGATGCTGTGAACAGTGTGCGGGACTTGAAGCCTCCCAAGCACTTCCTGTCTGAGCTCGTGAGCAAGGTTGTAGTGTATTCCCTCGACCGCTCTGATGAGGACAGAGAACATGCCAGTACTTTTGTCCATACACTGTGCACCAGCGGCCTTGTGACTGGAGAGAACCTGCTGCAGGGCATTTTGTCGGTTGTCGATCAGTGCCCCAAATTAGAGGAAGAGGTCCCGTTGGTGAAGTCCTACCTGGCTCAGTTTGCAGCCCGGGCCATCATAGCAGAGCTGGTCAATATGTCCGACTTGGCTCACCACCTGGAGAATGGTTCCCACTTCCCTCTGTTCCTCTTGTGTCTGCAGCAGATGGTCAAACTCAAGGACCGCGAGTGGCTCTCTGACCTCTTTCAACAAAGCAAAATCAACATGCTTAAGATGCTACCTGGTATGTACTGGATTTTTAAATTCGATCGGTGTCATTGCTTTTATACTTAAGTGTATTTTTCTAAGTGCTTTTTTTTTTTTTCTTCTTCTTCTCCCTCAACAGAAATTGATCAAAACAAGGACAGAATGCTGGAAATATTGGAGGGCAAGGGCCTGAGCTTTTTGTTCCCTCTAATGAAACTGGAAAAGGAGCTGTTGAAGCAGATCAAAGTTGATCCTTCTCCACAGTCTATATACAAGTGGATCAAGGACAACATCTCTCCAACTCTTCACACAGATAAAGGCTTTGTTAACATTCTTATGACCAGGTAGTTATTTGACATTTTCTCTAAGCTTTTCTTGTACCTACAATGAAAACTAACAAATGTCTTGTTTCAGCTTTTTGCAGTATATCATGTATGAGATCAATCCTGAGGATGATGAAGAGCAACTTGCATCACCCAGCAAAGAACAGCTTGATGAGGAAAAGCAACTGCTACTATCTTTCAAACCAGTTATGCAAAAGTTCCTCCATGATCATGTTGACCTGCAAGTTAGTGCCCTGTATGCCCTTCAGGTCCACTGTAACAGCAAGAGTTTTCCTAAAGGTATGTAGGCTCTGATTATGTACTGTATTCAAAGATTTAATCTTAAAAATCTTATCCTCCTTTTTTACTATAATTATAGGAATGTTGCTACGCTACTTTGTCCACTTCTATGACATGGAGATAATTGAGGAAGAGGCCTTCCTCTCATGGAAGGAGGACATCACACAGGATTATCCAGGAAAAGGAAAGGCGCTATTTCAGGTAAGACTTTATTTTAATTTTAGGTTAGTCTCACTTGGCCCTCTTGAGTTCATGGTTCTAAAGTTTACGAATGCTTGTAATGCAGGTAAACCAGTGGTTGACTTGGCTCGAGACTGCAGAGGAGGAAGAGTCAGATGATGAGGATTACTGAGAACGGGGCAAAAGCCATGCAACAAGTTTTTTTTTTTCTTTTTTTTTTTTTTTCATTCTTGTCTTGTCCTTGTGTTTTTGTTAGTATTATTCAACCACTGTTACACTTCATTCCCCAGTGACTCATCAACCCAGAATCAACACTTTATTTATGCATCTCTTTATATGTGGTTTAAATGCATGTCTATGTTTGGGAGTTTTTACAGATGGTATATTGCAGGCAAATGCACCAGCATCAGATCTAACCTATTATGACTTGGTCACTAAGTGCTAACCATAGATTTAAGAACTGTTTACAAGAGAAGGCTCTAAACGTCAAGGGCTCTTTCACTTTATCTACGCTTGTTAAAATCGGTTTGAGATGCACTTTGCCAAGCATCATGAGATGTGCAATAGATTTACACTCTCCTTGATTTATGAAACAATCTTTTGCAAAGGTTAGTTGTGGTAATAATGGTTTCATGTGCTGAACGCAGGCTTTATTTTAAGAACATGATTTGTATTCAGTAATGGTCTTTTATTTGCACAATGTGGTTGCAGTTTTATTTTAGTTTAGGTAATTGCTTTTGTATGAATCTTTTTGTGTGGCCTTTAATTTATCAGATGGATATACCTCTAAAGTATCGGACTATACTTGAATGTCTCCGTTCGGACATGCCGAGACAGCCAAAGGTTTAAGTTTCCTGTGCTGCAGTTGTCCACCATCCCAAAGTGGTGATTTTTAAGTTTTAATATCTTTTTATCTCCATGAAATTGCAGAAATTATGTATGTGTAAACTTGGGCTTTTTAATCATTGTTGATGCCATCTGCTTTAAAGCCTAGGTGTACAACTACAGATCAACCTTTAATAAAGTCTAACAATGAATCTTTTGTCTTACTGCTTTAATTATAAATTAGTACACTTACAACTTGATTGTGTGACAACCTTTTTAATGGTAATATTTGATCAGGGGTTTCTATAAAACTTTTGTCTCGACTTAACGCAGATGTCCTTGAACTGTCTCATCTGAAAACCTCGATGCCTGGAGTTTTTGGACTGGACTCATTTCCACATTAAGTTCTTTGTTTTAATAGATCATATCTGTAACATGTACATAACATTTTTGTGTATATACATGCTTTATAAATGAGACCCCAGGACTCTGGATAGAAGCAATGTTTACTCATTAAAATTTACAGTACTGGGATCAGTTTAAAATAAAGTCATGGGCCTCAGTCTGGTTGCCTGGGAACGCATACTTCTCAAATACATTAAGTACAGCGATATTCTCAGCAACTGGTCTAGTAATCCTAAAGGTAAATCTAGATTGTGGTGTGAATCCAGATCTGTTCTGAGGAGAATTAATCTGTTGCCAAGATAAAATCTGGTGCAAGTTTGTATATTCTTAAAAATCAGATTTTTGCACTGTACTGCACATAGTGTATAGACAATACAAAAGTGACATTTAATGCAAGTAGTTCATGTACTGAACAAAAGACAAGTGCAGGTCAGCACCGTAGCAAGTGGCTGATTAGACCATCACATGAAACTGAAAGAAAACCAAAATGACCTACAAAAACATTACTACTCCTTTAGTCTCTGAACAAGAGTATGGCTAGCAAAATCAGAAGAAAAAAGTAAAAGTATTCAATCGCTGTCATCATCCTCATTATTAGAGGCTTCTGGTTCAGAAGCATTTTCCGAACGCCGTGGTGACCCCTCGTTGTCAGATCCGGCTTCAGATCCCCGGTCTGAGGCTGGAGCTGGAGATGCAGCGCGGGACTCATCAGACCCAGAGCGACTCCTCTTGCTCTCGTTATCCGACTGCTCGGAGTCGGACTGCTGCTGTACCCTCCTCCTCTTCTTCACTGGACGGTCACTTCCCGAGTCGTCATCGGAGCCGCCGGACCTTCGAGGACTTCCAGCCTCACTGCCTGAGCGGTTCTTGCCGACATCAGAGTCGCTGTCTGAGGCAATACGCTTCTGGTGACCACCCTCATCTTCAGACCCTGATCCACTGTCTCGATTTCTGAAGAGATATGTACAATCATTTTTTCAATTACAAACATTCAAAAGGTGCAATGCAAACACAGTCTATAGCTGGAAAACTGACCATTGTTTCACTGAACCAACAATTGCAAACATGCTAATACACCACATTATTATCGTGCATGTGTTTGAAAGATGGTTTCATATTTTTGAAACAAAAATATTTACCTGTCTTCAGCTATCTTTAAGCCATCCTCATCTGAAGAAGAGTCAGATGAAGAGATGATAGCCTTTGATTTGATTTTTCCTTTAAGTGAAGGAGGCAGTCGCTCTGGTTGGGGCTAAAAAAAATACAATAAATAAATTATGAGAATGCTTTTATTGTCATGTGGTCATAATCAGAAAAATCACTGCCCAAACCCCTCCGTGACCTCTGACCTCCCCACCTTCAAAAAAAGAACTCAAAACTCACCTGTTCAAAATTGCTTTTAATGTTTGATTTTATGTTGTAAATTTTGTGATATTTTATTCTTGTATGTATTGTGAAGCAACTTTGAGTGTCTTGAAAAGCGCTATATAAATAAAATGTATTATTATTATTATTATTATTAAATATACAAACCTTGAGGGCCTTTTTGCGTTCCTTAGGTTTCCGTTGTTTTTTAGGTCGTGATTCTCCTTCCTCATCACTGTCATCTCCTCCACTTCGGGCAGGCCTAAAATATACAAATACATTTAAGGAAAGTATTCTTCTCTACACAAAATAGCAAAATACAGCCATTTCCTTGTGCTAAATTACTTTCTCTTCTTTTTACGCTGTTTCTTCTCTCCTTCCTCAGCATCCCCTTCTTCTTCACTGCCACTGCCCCTTCTTTTCTTCTTCTTTCTGACTGGAAGGTCCTCATCAGAATCATCGTTAACAAATTCATCCATGTCGCCTCCTTTCTTGCGCTGCAGAAATACAAGAGGTATTGACGTTTTAAAATGGTTTCGTTGATTTTAGTTTAATGGTTTTAGTTATTAACATGTGCAATGTCTTACGCGGCCTCCACCGCCCTTCTTCTTTTCTTTGGCCACTTCTTTTGGTCCGTCTGCAAAGGTGAGCAGGTTCTTGGTCTTTTCCACATACAAAGCTCTCTGCTCCAAGAGCTTCTTCTGTTCCTCAGCCTCTCTGTTGCGTTTTTCTTCCTACAATTACATTCAAATAAATGTCATTCAAAGAAATTATCTATTTTTGTTGTTTTCTTGGTCAATGGTCAGCAACACTCACCTGTTCTTTTAATAGTTGTTGTCGTAGCAAGTCCCTCTCTTGTTCCTGTTTGGCTCGCATCTCCCTCTCCTCCTCATCTTGCTTTCTGGCTCGAGCAACATGATACTGAGCCTGACTCAGCAGATCTGAGCATTGCCTGTAACCACAATATAACCAGTTACTTAAAGTAATCACTCATAAGAGACCAAACAGGGGTACTTTAATATACATGACTATCTCACCTTGCTTCAGAAGCAGCAAGAGCCAGATCAAACCGCATTTTGTCTCCAGCTTTGCTCAAGTAGCTGAAATATCTGTAAACAATATAATGAAATATGTGACTTAATTCAATTGAATTACACACTAGATAGATGTATAAGTAATAATGTTTTACTACCTGTGTGCTAGTTCGAGCTCTTTGACAGCACTGAGTACAGCCTTCAAGTTGCTCTTTTCATCTTTGAGTACAAGAGTGGCTAATCGCTGGAGCACCAGAGCCACATTAAACATCAGCACAGTGTCACTCGGTGCCACATGACGTGCCTGATGTAAATACAACAAATACAATTAAACACTGTTTAAAAAAACAAAAAAAGATCTATATTTAGTTACCTTCAGAAGCATCTGCTTGCACTCTTGGAGTTTCCCACATTTAAACAGAGCCCTTGCAAGGTACAGCAGCACCTCAGTATTTTGGTATTTGTAAAATTTCTTCAGGCAGTTTTCATACTGAAGAACAATAAATGTACAACTCAAAATGAAAAAAGGGCAATTTATCAAATGTTTGATGAGGTTAAACAGCACTAACCATTTGTACAGCACTGATGTACTGCTTCTGTTCGACATAGATGTGAGCCAGGTTGAGCCAGACGTCACTGATGTCTGCAGTGGCCTCTCTCACCTGAGCAAACACATCACGGGCCTCTCTGAAGTAGCCCTTATGGGCCAGGACAGCACCTAAACATAACATTTAAATGTATAGCTCTTTAACTTAACTTTTATTGTCCACCATAGTAGAAATGTGTACACTGTAACTTAATTATAACCCACACCCACCAATGCCATTGGCAGCATAGAGGTTCTTAGAGTCATTGCGCAGGACTTGCTTGTAAATGGCCAATGCTCTGTCCTGATGTCTTTTTTCCTGTTGAGGAATACAAGGTTTCACAATTTTATTTTTCCATCTTGCGTTACTTTAGCAATATTGTGATTCACTTAAAACGCTACCTTTTCCCTGTCTCTGGTCGGCTGGTGCAGTGTCTGGAGCCAGACATTACCCAGAGCCAACATAGAGTAAGTGTCATTTTGTGTTGACGGCTGCTTTAGAATACGCTCAAATTTCTTTTGCCCTGGACCCCATTCTTGTTTAGCCAGGTGAAGATTACCAATCAAAGACCAGGCATCTGGGTGATCCTGAGACAAAGGATTAAAAATTGTTGATTTGAGCTTCTTACTGATGTTTTTTTGTTTATTTTTGAGAAATTACCTGATTAATCTGCAGAGCTTCTTTGAACCAATCTGAAGCCTCATAGAAGTTTCCTTTATCACGGGCCATAGCTCCAAGTCGCAAATAGCCTGGAGGACAAATGAAGAAAAGTGAATCATATGTTTGTATCACTCTTTGTGCAAAATATTATGTGAATGTTTTAAATTCTTACAGTCAACATAATTAGGGTGCTCTCTCAGGATGTTTTTGTAAAGCTTCTCAGCCTCATGAAATTCACACATAGCTTCGTAAAGCCGAGCCAAATTGTAAGATGTTGTGACAGAAATTGCATTGTAGTAATGCTCGTCATGCTCCCCCTCTGCTTTGGCACGTTCCAGAGATGCAAGAAAATATTTCTGCAAAAAATCATTTGTACAAGTGATCAATGAGAAAACAAACAGTAAATCAGACATCAAACATATGCGGGGACTTTTTTACTATTACTGTACATTTGATTGCTACACACCTTTGCCTCTCCAAGGTTTCCTAGTCTGAAGTGAAGTGCTCCCAAATTGTTGAGGATCTCAGGAGGGACATCTGCCTGCACTTTCTCTTGGAGGATACGAGTTGCTGTCCCATAAGCAGACAATGCTCCTTGGATGTCAGTCTGCTCCAGAATTTGAGCCAACTCAATCCAGGCCTCCACATCATCTGGGTACTGCTCCGTGACCTTTTTCAAATGACCCTTCAAGTAAAAACAGAAATGTAAAGACACGTTATTTTTTGTTGTTAAGCAAATCTTGAGTAAACTGTACTGAAAACATACTTTGGCAATGTCTCTCTTTTCCTGATCATCTGAAGTGGCATACAGGGAACCAAGAATCTTCATAGTTTCATAGTTGTTTGGATAAGCCTTTAAAACCTTTTCAAAGCACTGGGCTGCATTTTCTTTGTCCCTTCGATAAACATACATTTGACCCAAGCCAAAGAAGGGTAAGACAAATGTGGATGAGGCAAACTGAGTGGCCTGGTAATAATACTGAAATGCTTGGTCATAGTCCTCCTGGTTACAAAACAACAGAAAAAAATTTAATATGTATACAGGACATCATTGTACTTGGTTAAATATAGATACAATGACATATACATCATGAAATACAGCATTCACAGGACAAATACTACCTGGACGTGAAAAGATCGAGCCAACTGGTAACAGCTCTCAGCTTGCATGGCCTCAACTTCAGTGTTATGGAAAGCATGTAGAGCCAAATGCTGCACTTTACTGTAGTCCTATGGTAAAATACAAAAACTATGAATAACACAAATGGCATTTAACAGTATGTCTATGTAAAAGTGCGGGGTTACCTTTTTAAAGAAGAAGTGGTTGGCCAAATGGTTCAGCACCATGGGGTTGCTGGGGTCAATGGTGTAAGCCCGAGACAGGAGCTGGACTCCGTTTTTGATGGAGTCAGCTTCTTTGTTGTTGAGCTCTAAAACAGCCAAACCCACAAGTGCTCCCACACATTTTGAGTTGAGCTCTAGAGCTCGTCCAAATGCCAGACGGGCTTTTTCAAGTTTGTTTAGTTTTACAAAACAGTGACCCATTCCAAGACGTACCTCAGCTGGATGCAAGAAAATATAAACATTATAAAGCTAAATCTATAGTATATTTGTGGAGATATAAAAATCACTATATATATATATATATATATATATATATATATATATATATTATATTTACCTGGGCAGCCAGGGTTCGTACGCAAGGCCTTTTTGTAATATGCCAGTGCTCCTCTGTAATCCTTCTTATTGAAGGAGATGCAAGCCTTACCTACAGAAACACTTTATTATTTAACTTTAACAACACAATAATTCTTAATTATTGTAATCAAACTTACCAAGCAAAGCAGGGATATTGTTGGTGGACTGATTAAGCACAAAGTGAAACTGAGCATCGGCTTGATCCATCTTATCTCCTTCCAAGAGGCAGAAACAAGCTCTTCCAAGAAGATGGTTCTGAAAAATTAAAACAATATAATTGAGCATAATAATATCTAATATTTCAGTGCTACAACATTTCTTTTTACCTGATCATACATGATGATCTTGTCTGCCATTGTGTAAAGGAGGGTTGCTTGTGTGATGAGCTCTTTCTTGGCATCTTTATTTTTCTCTTTACGTGCTTGCTGTACATAGTAAGCTGCTAAGGTGTCCAGACAGGTCATCTGGTCTTTTTCATGATCTCTGTAATCAAGGTTTCCATCGATACGTGCAGCCTCCAACAGCTTTACAAAATCTTCAGTTTTGCCTTGCTTGTAGTACTCCAACTGATGATTATGATGAAAAATTTTTTTACATATTAGATAATTTTATTAGATAATTCCCATATGCAATAATTACATTTACTCACAGCCAGTGCTATCCATATGTGCAGTTGTGTATGTTCCTGCTTCAGAATACTGATGACTTCGTCTCCTTCAGGCAGCTGGTCAAAGTCCAACTCAATGACCTGCAGAGAGCATCACAGGAATAACATCAACAATGAACAAGTACCAGTGAGGCAATACATAAAATCCTGGTGAACAATTCATTACAAGGTATTTGTAAATATTGAATTCAGAGACTTAAAACTAAATGTGACTGATATAAATCCAGCAAAAGAAGCACATGTCTGCTCAAAAAAATAATGTAATGAGTCCAAAACAAATAAAGTACTCTATTAGAGATCCTGTGAGTGCTAGCGCTACAACGATAACACCGTATAATAGGAACAAAAGTTGAATCATGATTTTACCTCATCGGTGTCCCGAAGTGGGATCTCAATGGAGCCCCGAGACATCTTGGCTGGTTAACAATCCACTCAGTAACCCACACAGACTCTTAAATTGTACAAAAGCGACGAAATAATCGCCTGCTGTTCCTTAGCACTTCATGCTTCAGAGAGGAAGCAAACAGCGACGCACGGTGCAACACAACTGACGGTCCGTGGAGAAACCCGAGGATGGGAGAAAAACGTTCCGACCACAGGCGTGGTAAGGTTGTGGTTTAAGTTTCTGTCGTTTCTTTTCTTGCCAAACTGATTTAATTTCTACTATAAAAAGATTTTTTTTGTTTGTTTGTTTTTGTTTTTTTGCAAATTGTTTACGCGTAGATGATTTGGCTGCATTTTAAACCCCAAAACAATCTAATTACCGGTATGTCCAATCTGATCTTTTGTGTAATAATAGTAATGGAACCGCACTCTATAAGCAAATTGGAGTTTGGAGACATATTTTTTTTCAACTAAACTTTTACAAAAGTATATTCATGCTGGGACATAATTATGGTGGATGAAGAGGAGGAAGAGGAGGGGGTCCTGGGTGTCAGCTGGTTTTGATGTGAAGCAGTGAAAACGCTTACAACAGCACCTTGAAACATTCTAACCACGTCATGGTTAAAGCTTGAGGAATATTACATAAAGAAAATTGTTTTTTATGTAAAAAAAAATCTTTCCCAATGAGAGGTAAGTTATTCTTAATTTGTATTAAATAACAATATCTTCATTTTGAACATGTCTACCAGGTTTAAATGCAATTTTGTGAAAAGTAACTATTCCTCTGTGCAGCTGCTCTGTTACTAAAAAGTAGTGACACCAGAATACAATAATACATTTCTGACATTAAATTTACATGACTAAACTCTGTTTCATGTTAAAGTTCTTCCAGAGATGTAGTCCACTGTAGGCAATCAATGCAGTCAACGTGGTAAGATTTACTTTGACAATTAAATATCTGTGATTTATAATCTTAGATTTGTTTTAGTAGAAAAAAAAGATTTATAATCTTGTCACTTAAAAATACATAATTTTTGTTCAAGGCTTCATCACAGACATCATCATCAAGAAAAATGTCCAATGGCCAGAACAGTAAGTGTTGCTGAATGATAACATTTTTGTATTTTGTATAATGTTGAATTTCAGATTAAGCTAAACTAACATCTATATCTTAAGCTTTGGAGTCACCCCATGGTGAGACCAAGGATCTCCCAAACAACACTGTATTATCTGAGCATGAACTCCTTGACATCATGTACAATGCCTGTGATGTCAACAACACAGGTATTAAAATGTAAACCTATATATATATATATATATATATATATATATATATATATATATATATATAATAAATTACTTTCAATGACTTAATTTGTTTTTAGGGGAAGTGTTGGTGTCTTCTATTGTACAGTATCTGCGGACAATGACAGTTCAAAGTCCAGACCAAGACCGTCTCACTGCTCTACAGCTTCTCCTTGATCCCAGCTCTGTGGACCCCGTTGTGGGCAGAGAAACCTTTCATTCCAAAATGAAGGAATGGATCAGTCAGTGCAGTCAAGACAGGTGTTTTACTGTCTCTACAATAAAGTTTGGGCTACATGTTCAACAAAAGCTTTTATGTTTCCAGTAACTTCTCTCTTTGTTTTCCAGCTGTGATGTTGATAGTAGTCTGGTCTCTTGGCCAGACTCATCTCAAAACCTTGTAAATGGTAAGCTTTGTGTATTGAGTTTATAACTTTGATCCAATCTGTATTAAACAAAGTGGTTTCTCTTCAGGGCTGGATTTTTCTTCATGTCAAAGCAAAAGTCCTTCTTCAGAAAACCTCCCGTGCACATGGTTAGAGTACGTTGTTATCTGTAATTTAATTGATATCCATTTGTAACAATATGGACATTTTGATTTTTGGTGCAGCACTAACTGCGGTGATGGAAAAGACCTGCTACAGACAGTGGCTGAATTAAAGCAGGCCCACCGTAAACTGAGTGAACAGAACAACAGCCTGTTAAGAACAGTGGCCCAGTGTGAAGATATCAACCTGCAGCTCACACTGGAAGTCACAGACCTGCGGGGAAAGCTCACAAGGCAAACCGTTTTATTCCTTGTTTCTGAGGACATATTTTGCTCTCAAAATGTAGCAATAAACAACTCTATAACAGTATGTACACGACTGGTTCTGCTTTGTTTTTATATTTAGTGCCCAACGGTCTGCAGTTAGGACTAGATCTTTGACACAAGAACTGGAAGAACTGCGTCAAGCATTCAAAGAAGCCCAGGAGCGAGCCAGCAGAAGTCAAAGCAGCTGCACCAAGCTAGTCATTATCCTCTTGTTTAAAGAAATATTTATTCAGTATGGTTTGTGCAGAATTTTTAATACTTTTTTTTTTTTTCCTCAGAACAAAGAGGTCGAATGCCTAAAAATGCACATCAGGAGACTGGAGGACAAGGTAAGTTGTTTTTTTTTTGTTTCTTTTACAATAATACGGTCCACAGCTGTGCCTTATAAACTCTGGTTTAAGTGCTCTGTTCAGGCAGGCAAATAAAACCTTGTTTTGTTCTCCAAAGAACGAGAAGCTAATGTTTGAAAGGACATGTTCAGAAGACAGTATCAACAAATTGATGAAGATCAACTCTGAGCTCAGGGTAGGGTCATTGTCACTTTCACCCTGTTATATTGTATCAAAATAGGGATTTATTAGTAAATATACTGGTTTATATATTTTACAAAATATACATATTTTTATATTTTTATAATGAACAGGCTGAACTTGAGGAAACCCTGGTCATGTTGACAGCAAGAGATAAAGAGATGACAAAGGTTTGTACAACTCTGTAACACAAAAGCACCTATGTAACATAATTTAACTAAACTAAACATTTTTAAATTCAGAAAGACTTTATAATGGATAAGATGAAGAACTCTCATGTCGAAAATCATAGCATCATTGAGGTTTGTTGACATATTCCACTTTGTTAGTTGTGTTTTCAATATGGTCCATACTGAATATTGTTTATGTCATTACAGACTTTACAGTCAGAGCTGATGAGATTACATGATAACTCACAGCAGGTTCTGTTGAGGTAATCCTACAATGTGTAAAGACAACATTTTACTTACGTTGTGTATTTTAAAAATAATAATCATAACAATAATAATCATAATAATAATCATAATAACATATTTGTCCTGTTTCTCAGATATGACAGACACTGCATCAGTTCACATAGTCTGTACAGTCGTGAGCCTCCAAACCATCGCTCTATTAAGAGTGAAATTCAGGACACACAACAGGTACTACTTAGTATTTTTTGTCATGAATGTGTCTTTTTTTAAAATCACTGCTGCTTTAGCACCATCACAAAACTCTGGACGATATCAGCCTCCCAGCCCTTCACAGTGAAGATATCCAAAACATCCTCCACAAGATCAAGACTGCGGAAATATCCCAACTTCTGCAGAATAAGTGTCCTGACAGGGTGAGCGCAGCACCAGTGTACAGATTATGATCTACTGTCACACTGTGGTATTCTCTTACACTCATGTGTTTTTGTCACACACAGGACTCTGCTCTTGTTGAAACACAAGATAGGCCTTTAGCTCATCGCCATCAGCAACAGACCAGCATCAAGCAGCAGCTCGTCAATGTGTATGTGAGATTTTACCTCTCCTCTTATGGTAATGGGCTGGCTTTGGTTGATGTTAAGCTCCGCTCTGAGAAGCAAACTTTAACTCATAAAACAGTGTCTGGTCTTGTCAGTGTATTTACAGGCATCTCTTATGTAAGTCAAAGAGTTACTATCCTCTGTGTCCCCTCTGTATCTGCCATAAGTGCAGCTTTAGTGCTCCATGGTAACATGTGCAATGGAGATGTTTATAAAACAATGGTGGTGGTTTCAGGCTGCAGGAGCTGGAGCTGCAGAAGTGCGTGTGGGAGGAGAAAGGCGAGAAAGTGGAGGAGCACTGGAGAGCCTGGGACAAAGAGTCAAAACAAAGTCATCCTGAGAATCAGTCTACTGTGAAACAGGCCAAGAAGGTGGCTGTGGTCAACTGGTGGAAAGCTCTGAGTGGAGAGAAGGCCAAAAGAGGAACTAACGAAGTGACTCCAAACCAGGATCTCTCTCAAACACAGACGAAGCTCAGAGCCGCAGAGCAGACCATCACTGATATGAGGGAGCAGGTCTGTCACCTGCAAGCCTCACTAAGATCTGCTCAAGACCTGGTCAATGAACAAAAACACTGCAGCCCTGTCCTCTCTGTAGACAAGGCCACTAACACTGAGCCAGAGGAGGTACCGCTGGAGCCCCCTGGTAAACAGCGGAGGGATGTAGCCCTGGAGACGGACCCTGTGGACGTCACAGGTGAACCAACATCTCAACAAGAAAAACTCCAACTTCAGCTGACCGCAGACCAAGTGTTGGTGACGCTGAAGAAGATGGAAGCCATGGTGGACAGTGCCCTGGATACGGCCAAGCGAGTGCAGGAGAGCGAACAGAGGGTGAGTCGGGTCAAGCAAAGGATGGAGAGCATCACACAGAAGGTGAAGGAGGCTCTGGGTCGGACCGCCAGCACTGAGAGGCAGCTGGACCATCTCGAGGCAAATATCTCAGCTCAAACACAACCAGTAAGTAATTGTTACGTAACGTTTGTTTAATAATCATAATGTAACTGTTTGGTTTGACCACAGACATTTGCTCAGTTATTTTTCCAGACTCGATTTATACACTACAGCAGACAGAGGCACATTCCTTGACTGACGAACAGCCTCATCTAGTGGTACAAAATGTTATAACAGGCCATCTTCAGGACAGAGCTGTACCTTTATAGTCCTGCTCCAATTGGGTTTCTATGGCACATACTGTATATGTGAGGCTCAAAATATACAGCTAAAGTGCATTTTTAACCATTTTTAAGACCGTATTTCCATTTTCTTTGTTTATATGTGTAGTGATCACATTAATTACAATCCAGAAGGACCTTTTATGTTTGTCTGAAACTTGTAGGCTGTTTTGGAAGACCCGTCATGTCCCTCACAGTCACCTGATCCCAGAGCAGACAGTGTTGACTGGACAAGCACCGCTCAAATGGAGGAGGATACAGAAACTGACCCCATCTCCCAGCCTGTGCCCCACGCCCCCTCTGTGACCCCTGACCTCATGGAGCAGCTCAATGAGAATGGTAGGACATTTAGGATGGAAAGTAATTCATACATTTTCCCATATAGTGTCTACTAGATATAAAAATGTCTGCAGAATGTCTGAAGGGGTTTGAAGTACTCAAAGGAGGGTCTGTTTTTTAAATTTTTGTCTTTTGTTGTATTACGGTAGGTTGTTTAGTTAAATCCAACCACAAGGGGTCAGTGTATTATTTTTGCCGGTCCCAATCAGGACAAATGGAGTTGGATCAAAAAGAACCTGATCATATCAAGTTGTTATATTATAGGATTCAAACGGTTGCACCATCTCAGAGACAAAAAGCAAAGGAAGTTTATTCAAAAACACTTTGATATATTAATATTTTGAAAGTACATTGAATATACTAATATCCATGGTGGTGTTTAAACATAATTATAACATATTTCAAAAAACTGAGAAGCAGTGAAAACCTTCAGCTGGAGAAACAGAAGCCGTCTCTGTGTCGTCTTTGTTTATTATTGGTTTCTGTCTAAAGTTTACTGTGAGGTGCCATGTTTGTGCAGGCTTGCTTTTACTAACCAAATGAAGCAAAGAGAGAAGAATGCATATGAGTTTGGATTTGTATATAGAATCACAGATAAAGTTGTGAATGTTGTTTTGAAGTTATATACATTTGAATATTGACATTGTTCTTTAAATAGAGAAAAAATGGAAACAAATTTGTGTATGAGGTGATGTTTCTGCTCTTTCGTGGGTAATTTTCCTTTGTCTGATGCTTAAAACTCAACACATTTTGAATAGAAATATTGATTATTTTTGTCAATATCACCGGTTTCTTTTTAGAGAATTGCTGTAATGCTTCTGCACTAAATGTCAGGAATCTTTAAGCAAAACATTCAAGTTTGTCAGAGTGGAGGCTTTCATCTTTTTAACCACTCCCCACAAAGTGATGTTAACATTCCAGTAAAAACATTGAACCTTTTAGTGCTGCTGCGAGTTTCAAATATCTATGGGTTTTTCTTTTTTCTTTATCTTTATTTATACAGAGGAACTCAATGAGATCACTTGGACTCTCTTTTTCATGAGTGCGCTGTTTAAAATACAATACAAGCAGAAAAACAAGCAAAAACAAAGTATACAAATCCACATAAAACATTAAAAATAGTTGCAGGTGTGTCTATAAGAGTTCATTACCAGATTATTACATTGCGATTGTGTCACCAAAGTATCCAGTTTTGCTTTTCTTTGGAGTATATTCCATTTTTCTGAAGCAAAACCGCTAAAAACAGCTTCAAATCCATCTACTTCCATAAAACCAAATAAAATTCCACCACACCATTTTATTATAAACATGTGGTATAAGATAAATTAGCTTGCAAATGTACTTTATTATACTGTACATTATAAAATTAGAATTGCATGAAAGAATTTGACTCCAAAAAGTGAAATCACCACAATTAAATCAGATAAACAAGGACGAGTGCTATGGAATCTTTAATACGATGAGAGCATTTTGTACCATAATCATCTCGAAGAAAAACGTCCTTAAGCGTTTGAGTAGTGCTTGTTCAATAGCTACCTGAGTGTCGATTTATACATGTTTTTGTACATCTGTGTCTTCATTTTACGTTTGAGTGAGAGCACCTAAACCAGGAAACACAATAGGCTTTCCTGGGGCCAAGAGCTTTCAGCGGTGGCTCAGACCTGCGACCAGTTCAGGAGGGTTGCTAGGTTATTGTTGCCCGTGGTAATGGAGCTAGCAGCGTTTTTATTTTTTATGATGCTCTCTGAAACAAGTTATGAATGCACTGCTAAACATGTTAATACTGTCATGGAGTAACATAACAATTCCAGGTGCATGTACGCTCTACTGTAGCGTTTCTCATTGTGTTTTCTGTCTAACAGTTTCATGATATTTGCATTGCATATGTCTGTCCTGTTAAATGCAAATTAACTCACCAACGCTTTCTGTTCTGGCTCTGACAGGTGACACAGAACAAAGTGAGCTCGGCTGTAAGGTAAGAACACTGCTCTTGTGTTTTTGGACTGGTGCTAAAGAGACTATTATATTTACTAAAGATTGTGTGCAAAAAAAGAAAAATACATTTGCACAGCTTGCTTCTTTGGTACTCTGTTAACTGTTTGTAGCTGTGGTTTCAAGCATCATCGGTTTTTACTCGTGATATTTACTGTTGCCGTCTGTAACCTTTAATTATTATATCTTAAACAATTTCTATCTTAATCTTTGTTTTGCTTTGATTTGTGGATGGTTCATATCAACATTCAGAGCATTTTTTTTAACTATTATGCATCTCATTGTACAAAAATTGTTCAATAAATGTTTCAGTTTATTTATATTTTATGAGCTACTATGTCAAAGTAATTTATCCTTAATTCTTTGTTTATGTTTTTTGTTTTATGTTTATGTGCCCGATGCCCTTCCAGAAATCTTTATTTAGTTATAAAGAGTACCGGTATACTGGCTTGTGAGTGGATTTGTACAACACAACTCATAACTCATAATAATATTCAGATTAGTCAACATTTATTAACTTTGAGTCTGAGGAAGTGCCTGCCCCATCGCACGTCTGATCTTATCTTTAATATCTCATCATCCCGCACAGACACGCCCCTTTTTAAAACCCCTTAAATAATCTCCCACTCCCTGATAAACATAGTAAAGCATTCATTCTCAAAACAACATGATTTTTCATTGGTTATCTTCATCTCGCTTCACTTTGAGGGGAGATTAGTGGAGTAGCAGCATGGGAACACACATACACACACACAGCCCAGCGGCCCAAAGAGGCATACAGAGCCCTTCTCCTTAAATGGTCAAAGCTCCCAAGAGTGAAAGAGACGCTGCTGCCGAAAAAAGACAGGGAACGGAGAGGACGATGGGAGAAGGAAAGAAGGAGAAGACCCGAATATAACAGGATTTTTTTATGTACAAAAGATTGAAAGTTTGAAGCGCTGGGAAGTTGGTTGTCTGCAAAGAGACTGGTGTGTGTGTCTTTCTACGCTAGTGGTGGAGCCAGGTAATATGCATGTCAACTAGAGAATAGAGTAGATTGTATCAGGATTATGATGTTTACCAGGTTATACAGTTTATTAATGATAACATTGCGGTGTTAACTGGTGATGTTTGCATGGGATATCAGTTTCCGCTTTAATTTTAACAAGCTACAACTCATCTAATGCATAATTCTTTTAAAAGTTGTGTTTATTAATACGCTGTGCTTTTATTGTGACGGCATCTCCACCCAGCTCCTTTTTCTCACACTCCTGTCTTGTTATATTGGTTTGTAGGCACCACTTCCTCTTCTGCTTCACACAAACCAAATTTTAAACAAATCTGGCATGAGCGAGCAAGGCTTATGTAACAGAGCAGGGGAGGAGGGCACAGGTCCCTGCATCTGGGAGCGCAGGCAGCCGTGAGGACTCAAGTAGTTGAAGGGCACCGAGTTTGCTAGTGTTTGTTAATCTTACAGAAGCCTTTAGAAGAAGTCATTGTTCTTTGTATTCTGGTTTATACAGTCTGTTCTCCCACAGGAAATAATGCAACTGATACAATTACTCTGCGATATTTATCTCATGAGGCAAGGTGCACTGTTTATGTCCATGTACTATACTGCTCTGCACTCTCTGTTCTACATCTGCCACATAATTGGAAGTATACTACAAATCACAGCTTTAATCTTAACTTCAACCATTAAGTTTAACGTTGCCCATGTTTCTAGTGATTATACATAACTTATCCCTCAATTGTACGTGTTGACTTGTAGAGGTTTGCTTATACTCGCTTTATTTATAGTCTTACAATAATACACGCAGCAATATTCTGAGAGAGCTGGACATTTCTGATCTAATATGCACTCAGGAAGTGTCCTCGCTGCTCACTGGGAGATGCTTAAATAAGCCATTTCCTCCTCCGTGTCTCACTTCTGCCTATATGTCTTCACTAACTTGTCATGTTTACCCAGACACTGAACACCAAAGCGTGCAGTGAATGTTTTTCTTTTAAAGTGTCTGGTTGGCTCAATTAAAAGTAATATACAATTTGTGAGCTGAATGTTTTTGTAGGATGGTCATTGGTTAGTGATTTTTTTGTTATTTGTATTTGTCATATCATTGTCAGCAAATTTTATAATGTGTTTTTCTCAGGTTCTCACAGTGGTATTCATACTGCCATTGCCATTATGATTTTTTTAATAGTTGTTCTGAGTAAATTTATATATATATTTACAGTTTCCTACAGCCCAAAAACTATAATATATCATGATTATCTTTTGTATGTGAAAAGTTTAACCGATAATACATTTTTGTTTGCAGCCTGAGGAGGCAAAGACCCATTTATGGCAGGGATCTCTCATCAAATATAGCGATCATCTCCAAAACTCACCTGCTTCACTTTTCATCTTCCCCCACACCCGCTCACGGCCCCCTCTGCTGCCCAGCATGCCCACCCTGCCCGAGGAGGAGGAGGACTCCCCTGAGGAGATGGACAGTTCCTCCAGCTCTCCCTGTACAGTGAGTGTGCTGCAGTTGTTTTGTTTTAGCAGAAACATAGCACAATGAACGTCCGCTAATTTAGTCAAAAATCAGCATTTGAAATAAACAGAAACAGAAATATTTGATGACATCTTGTAATAGAGATCACACTGTTCATCTTTTAACCACAATCTTGATTCTAACTTGCCATTGCTATTTCTAAATTTAGATCCCCTTGGTGCAAGCTGGTTAAATCTTCCCTAATGAACCACACTGCCCTGACCACATTCAAAATGACTGAAGCTGCTATTAATAACTTCTCTGTGCACATATTGTTTGTACAAATGTTTGCTATGGTTACAATCTTTGGCCTTACCCAATTTAGTTTATGGGTCATACATTACAGGAAAGAAGCTGGTGATGGCAACATGTTGACAAGTTGGGAGGTTGCCATAGCTGTCTGTATCCCTTCACCAATTAAATGGCATAAGAATAGTCAAAATAAGTCCCAAGTGTTGAATCTTACAATATGTATTAGACACAAAGTTCATTATCGTGTTATCCAACTGTATCCAGCAGACTGACCCAAAAAGATTAACATTTTTCTCAGACTCTCAGACATCTAAATCAAACACTTAATAACAATAATAACATAAATTTGATATATTTCTCTAGTCCACACCAGGGGACAGTCGAACTCCCACCATCATCTTCCCAAAACAGGCCACAGTGATTGTTCAAAGTGAACGATCCCTTGACCTGGCCAGGTAATGTGAAACACAGACTGCATTTTCTTCAACAAACCTGCAAAAATAATCTCAAAATGGTGTAATGTTTTGTATACTCCCTTCAGACCACATAGCCCAAGAACACGCGTGGCTAGAACGTCATCGAGCGAGCCAATCACCACAGTCGGTATGCAGTTTTTTAACCTACTGTATGTTCTTATTCTTTAACATTCTCTGGAACATTTTTATTAGTTGAAAATTTACCTCTGATTACATTATTATTATATTTTCCTTTCCTTTGTACATTGATGATTTAAGTCTCGCCAAGAGCCTAAAGCAATATTATGATTTGGTTTTCTACACTTAAATCATGAGGCACCGCACCACCTCACAGTCTAAGTTTGGTAATTCTTGTCCCACGAGATGATTCAGTGTTGTATTAGTGTCCTCCCGCATATTTCAAATGTTTTCAGTACTTTTGATGTTTTTTTTCTAAACTGCAAAAGCCAGAAAAAACTTCAGTCAGCCCTGATTATCTGATTATTTTGGCTCCGTTCACATAAAATCCTTGAATTTGATCCTTCTTCCTCCTTAATGGCTTCACAACAGCACAGATTTTATGTTTCAGTACTCGCTGTACAGTTTCTCTGTCTAAAGGTGATTACGACAAGTTACTTTTCTGGTGGAGGGTCTACCACCTGCTTGTCTCCATGGGGATGATCTTGCTATATCTTGAAGGTTCCACTGTATGATATTAAACCTGACTATCTCTATGGAGACAAGCAGGTGACACCATCAGGTCAGATCTGTGGAGAAGTGACCCGTTCAGACAGTAAGAAATCATGTTTCTCAAGGCATTAGAGCATTAAAAACACCTGCAACTGAGCAAATACATAAATAATTCTAATGCCATATTGTGGAATATTTTAAGTAGAGTAATAACATCTCCACAGGTTGTTGAACCACCACCAGAAAATTAATAGAGGGCACACTGCAGTCTTAATATAAATACTGTAAAGAAACAGCAACAGTTATAATTAATTAGATTTTTTTTCTGAATAGTTTTTCATTTAAACTTAATTCTGTGCTATTTTAGAAATGTTTTAGGTCTTGCTAAGTCGTCTTTGGTGCACCCTTGTTGTTTCAGACAGTACAGGTAATGTAATTGACCTGGTGAAAGACACGCTGCCGGAGATGCCGCTGTCAGAGGAGGACCGTAAAAAGAACCTGGAGCTTTTGGATCAGGCGAAGAAAGCCAGCGACCGCTTCCTGACCCGCCGCGGGCGTCGCTCCAGCAGCAGCCTCACAGACTCGCCCACACGTGAGACACACTACCATGTTACATTTTTACAACACAATAGGGCGGTTACATCAGATACTGGAGAGGTAAAATCGCATAAGTTCCGTACATAGGAGAGGTATAGAGAACATAATGGTAACAAAGTGCTGATGTTAGAATGAGACCAAATTATATAGTGACAAGCAACATGTTTGTAAAAGCAACAATGCACAGGATGAGGTGGCCCTTGAAACACAATAGGCAAAAGAAGTTTATAGAGTAAGGCCATCCTTTACATCGATTACACAAAGAAGAAGAAGCTCGTTCTGCTTCATCGGCTTGAGAAGCAAAACACAAAATGACAACAAAAACTTAACCATTATGTACAAGGTTTTTATTATTAAGAATAAATCAATATCAGTATTTCATTTGAACATCTTTACTTCATATCAGGAGACACGGAGAACAGGAATCTTACTTAACATATCTATAAGAGGAGAGATGTCAGTAGAGAAAATGTCATTGAAGATATACTATATTGTTGATTATAAATGTTTTTTTACCCAACAGGTCTTTCTCCAACCCCTACTCCAACTCCTACGTCTTCCCCTTCCTCCTCCAGAAGCAACTCTCTCACTGTGGCTCCTCAAGCTAGTATGTTCTTCAGTGAGATGTGTCAATATTGTCTATGGGTAACATGAATAAGAAGTGAATTTGTGTATTTTTGTATTTATTTTTAGGCTTTAGCCCAGTTGATCTTACCCAAGCAGGTCCTGTATTTGCTCAGGTAATGTCATTATACAGCTTCATTGTTCCCGAGTTGTTTTACACTGTTTAAATAACACAGATTTTCTTCCACAGCATCTGGAGGTTCCTTTACCAAGAGAACAGCCTAGCACAACACATGCCAATGAGGTGAGTTTTCTACAATTCAAACCAATATTACATGGTCAAAAGCCCTTGTAATGGTTCCTATAAAGACAAATCTGAAACCACTGAATACATCCTCAATTATATACACAATACAATACGCAAGATGTGTATACAGTGTGCTAATTCAAGCCTGTATTTCTGTAAACAAAGGGATCCAAACCACTGCTGGACTGGAAACCCGCAGAGAAGAGAAAAGTGTCGTCTGGGACATTAACTCCACGCTTTGCTTTTCCGAAAGAGAACTGCGATCCACCAAAAAGCCCTGCCACAGTCACCAAATCCGACGGTGAGACCAGTCCAGGCAGAAACCTGAACCAACCACCAGCCACGGGGGTCGCGAAGCCTGTCCCGAGACCCCCAACCCAGCAAGCCCCCTGTACAGCTGAGATCAAAACCATCGGAGCCTTCCCTCCTCTTATGAGAGCTGTATCCTGGGACACTGTGGGCAGTCTGAAGCCTATAAATGGTGCACCGAGTTTCCCTCCTACGGCAGAGGACACTTTCTCAGACAAATCCTGTGATTCTGCTGTTAATAAATCCTCAGGTTACAAAGATGTCCCGCTACAGCCAGTCAGCATCCAAAAACTGTCCAAACTCAGAGAAGTAAGACACTCAGGACTTGACATTTTTGCTCACCTGAACATTTCTTGTGTCGAAATCATCCAACTATCAGGTTTACTAGCCACGTTAAGTTAGCTGTAAAGTTTTTGTAGATAGTTTATTAAATAGCCCAGTTAAAGACAACAAAAATGTAGTAAGCAGAAATGTTGGAGTCTAAAGTTTTGGGTAAAGGTTGGTCAAAAACAACTGACTAAAGTGGACAGCGGGAGCAAATGTGCAGCCAAAATTAAAATCTACCAGTGTTTCTTTAGTTAATTATTGGTAATGTGAAGCCTTAAAGAAATATCACGTTTTGTTTCCTACACAGGAGCACAAGTTGATGCGAAACCAGAGCATATCTAAGCTGCCTGAACTGAGTGAAGCTGCTGAACAGGAAAAAGGTAACAGTCATGTGCCCTGTGGCCTCATGGTGGAGTGAGACAGTGCACACTGTAGGGTGTGCTCTTCCTGAACCAGAATCATCATGTTCTGTCCTCATTCACCCATTTACTGGCAGTGGAAATATGCAGCCAGCAGTGCTATTTACATGTTGAAACAGTAGGTGGAGTGGGAGCAAATGAGCAAGGAGGTAATAAGAGAATAATGATGATGACTTTGATTGTGTAATATGGGTTTTTATCTCCTTAAATAATGTTTGTACTAGGTCAAAGTACTTATCCATCATGCGTCTTTATCTAAACTCTAACCACACGCGTTTTGTAGTTATAACACTTCTTACTAGCTCAGTGTTTAAAAATATGAAACTCGCTGCCATAGTTTGGTTAAGTAAACGCACAGGACTAACACAAACATATGTCAAACAAAAAATTCATAGTGTTTTCATTACTTAAGTAGGCATTTCAACCACTTTGATTACTCAGGGGGTCCTCCAGTGTCTCCAACAGTAAACAGTGGTGATGAGACTAAGGAGAAGTCAGATGCCACGCCACATATTTCTGATGTCATGCTGCGGAAACTTAAACTTCACAGAGGTTTACCAGGCTGGTGAGAACTTAAATGTTTATCTTTTTGCTGCATATAATTGTGTAGTTTGTTAATCTTTTTCTATTCATTTATTTTACCACAGTGCTCCACCGCTTACGGAGAAGGAGGTTGAGGTAAGTGCAAATGTTTTACAATTGATTTTACAGAAAACCATTTTGTTATGTTGAATAAGATAATACATTTGTTGGCACACAGCCGCACATGTGAACTTTCACTTGTCACTGAACATCAGCCACACGTAGCCCTGACTTTTGAATGACTTGCTTTAGCAGCCAGCATTCCTCATTACACTACATTCGCTGTGGCCGTGTTTTGTCAACAGGAAAGTGCTTTTTTGTCCCTGATCAGGCCAAAGAGACTGCAAGTGATTTCCTGTGGAGAACATACAAACACATTGAGTGACGTAGTTGGGCTCAGGCTGCAGCCCCATGGGGACGTCGAACAGTCAGAGGTCATATGTTTCCTCTCTGCAATGTCCCACGTTCAGAGCATCACTTTGAACACCGCAGACTCCATGGAGATGATATTGTTTTGCCTGAAATGTTCTACAGTGTGACATTCAACATTTATTTTTATTTTTATTATTTTTATTCATTATATATTTATTATTAGTATTAGTATTATTATCATTATTTATTTATTATATTATCATTATTTATTATTATTATTATTATTATTATTATTATTATTATTATTATTATTATTATTATTAGTATTAGTATTATTAGTATTATTAGTATTATTATTATTATTATTATGCTTTGTCAAATTGGTAATGTTAATGTCATACTTTAGAGCATCTCCCCCACCATCAGCACCAAAAAAATGAGATAATCTACCTTTAAATCCTCCATGGTGAAAAAAAGTCACTTAAAAACAATGATTTAGGTGATTTTTTTAATTTATTTTTTTACATATTTATCTGCTATCAAAAATGTACTTTACTTCAGACTCAAAAAGTGGCATCTCTTCAACTACCTCAGATTGCTTTGAGTTTTGTAATTGATTGGAGAAATAACTGCAATCACGATTAAAATATATAACAAACTGCTCAGTCTTAACTAATATCCATCTGTGAACAGCCTCAGTGACACGAGTCCAGTCCGTGTGAGCCTGTGTTTTACTGTGGGAGAGTTTCTTCGTCACCTTGGTCGCCTGCAGTCACTGTCCAGTCGTCTTAACACTTAATCTGCTCTTTTATGGCTACAACACTGTCCGTTTCCTTCCCACAGAATGCATTTGTCCAGCTGTCACTGGCCTATCGCAATGACAACTACACTCTGGAGATGCGGCTCAAACAGGCTGAAAGGGAGAGGAATCTGACAGAGGAAGACACTGAGAAGGAACTGGAGGAGTTTAAAAACGCCCTCAAGGTCAGTCTTCGAAAACATGAAATCAGCTGATAGTAAAAGGGATGGTGTCTACTACTCACGCTAAAATGTTTCCTGGAACTATATCAATATTTACCTTGTCTTAGTAACAAGCTTTTTAATAAGCATACAATACAGGAGACATTTTACACTAAATTAAGATTATTTTTTTTTTAAACTTAGACTTATTGATCCCCAAAGGAAATAACCTGGACACAGTAGAGCCCACATTACAATTTAATAACAAAAACAAATCAAATCAATTAAATTATAGTAGCAAAAACAGCAAGAGACGTGTCAAATAAGGCACAAATACACAGAACAAAACATGAAATAATAATAATAATAATAATATGATGCAGTGCTTCTCAAAAAATTCCCACCAAATATCATGAAATTAAATATTTGTCCTTGGAATTTCCACTGTATTTAAACCAGGTCTAAAATAGAAGTACTGGTTACACAAACATGACAAACTCGTGGATTAAACTAACTCTAAACTGAGCACTTATTTGAACAAGGGAAGATGTCTGCACAGTTTGAGAAACACTGTGTTACTGCAAATTTAAAGATCTCATAAGCACATCATCATAATAATAATAATAATACATTTGCACAGAGATTACATGAGATTGTCAGTACTAAACACTTTATTACCAAGTTAATTGTCTTTCTGAGGTTTTCTACTAACAATGATTTTATGTGTTTCGTATTTGTGCCAGGTTACATCACCACAATGGCAGAACATGGAGCAGCGTGAGGCCTACCAGCGTCTAATCGAAACCGTGTCCGTGCTGCATCGACTGGCCACACGACTGTCCAGCCGCGCAGAGATAGTGGGCGCAGTTCGGCAGGTAACGCTTTACATTTTATGGTATGTTTATGATGCATTTATAGCACAACGTTTATTTGTTTTGTAAATTTTAGGAAGTTTTAAATATGACTCAAGTGTGTCTATGCCAAACGTCAAATAACAATGCTTGAGTATAAAATAAGTTCTAGTGTCCTGACAGTCTAGACTTTCAATTTTGTAAGTTTTATGTTCCTACAGGAGAAGCGTATGAACAAGGCAACAGAAGTCATGATGCAATACGTTGAAAATCTGAAAAGAACTTATGAGAAGGACCACGCTGAGTTGATGGAGTATAAAAAGTTGGCAAA
Source organism: Periophthalmus magnuspinnatus (assembly GCF_009829125.3). NCBI lineage: Eukaryota > Metazoa > Chordata > Actinopteri > Gobiiformes > Gobiidae > Periophthalmus > Periophthalmus magnuspinnatus. Next base: position 33,214,123 of record NC_047128.1, read on the forward strand.
CCAGAACTCTAATCGATGTTACGGGGGCTCTGTAGACACTGGAGGTAAGGATCACTAGAATATTTTTTAAAACTATTTCAATGTAAAACTGTTAAAAGTAACATTTGTTTTGTTTCATAGACGATGGAGTTCCACGGTCATCAAGATCCATGTCTGTCACACTCGGTAAAGTGAGTATCAAGGTTTTTACAACAGATATTTATGATAAAACCAAGTAAATGAGTAAATTAGACTTGGTAAATTAGTAAATCAGCTTTATTGATCCACAAAGTGAAGAAGGGAGATGTTGAAAAATGCGCACAAACATAACCTGCTGCCACTCGCTCAGGTGTTTTTTTATCAGCTTTTACACGCTGATAAAAAAATAATACCACCCTGATTTGATTTGAAGTTACATAATTGAAGTGCGAAAGGCATTTTAATAGCCTTGTTATCCTCATCAGTGCCACATTATGATGCGTCTTTCTATCCACACACTCCATATCCTTAGTTCCTGTGCCGTATACTTCTGGCTTACAGAGTTGCATGTCCTGTCTCCTTTGCACCACTCTTACGTAGGCGCTGCCCAGACGCAGGGTGAGCGTGGCAGTGGTGCCGAAGTTTAATCTGCTGAACATCCCGGGTCAGAACCCCTCGACAGCCGGACCAGGCCCCAGCGTGGGACCCTCCGCCGGTGCCGCACTTCCTGTCCTGGTATGTCTTCCTGTTCACTGTGTAAGTTGGTGACATATCCAGTACTGAATAAATGTCAAAACGAAGGTTAGCCACAGAGTAAAAGGTTATATAAAGTTTGAGTCAGCAATGAACCGCTTGAAGGTGAACCATAGGCAAAATCTGATGATGAAGTTTTATGAGCTCTCAGTATGTTATAATTTGATACTTATGATGTCAAACGATGTATTTTTACAGCCAGTTAAAAATCGTATATGTCCCTTATCAACATAAACTAAACAAATTTATATACACAATGTAAGTTCCTATAAAAATGACAGTATGCACCTACATGTCGTATTAAAATCTAGTGTTCTCTGTCTGCTTGTGTCTTTGTCTTTACTCTTTTTGAAATGTAACACTGATAATCCTTCCATCCCTAACTTCATCATTTAATTACGGTACATTTTTCGTATTTCCAGTGTGAAGCCAATGATCCAAAAGTCACTTCCGTACCCACAGAGACCTCACAACCAGGAGCTGAATGGTATGTTTTATGGACTTGTGTTAAATGTACACGCTTGTAATTGAGGCATTCTCAGGCCCCACCTCTCATTCTTCAAAACAGTTGTCCTTGAGCGGCTTCTTATCAAACGCTTTACTGTTCTGCGCCGGGACCTTTGGCTTGTTTTGTAAATTTCAGGATGTGTTTTAAACTATCCACGGTAAAAACAATCGTGGAAGCATAAAAATAATCGAAACACTCTTACGGGCTATGCAAGATGCTAATCCAAACATTTGTCTAAGACTCTGACAAAGTCCAGGCGCACGTCTCGAGTCATATCCTGCTCATAATATAAACCTTACTAAAGCTGAAAGAACTTAAGAGAAGCACAAACAGAGGTGCAAAGTGCCGCCTTCATCTTCCTCTGTGTTTGTTTGACACAACTACGACGTCATGTTCAATGCTTTCACCCTCTCAGCTGCAGACTGCTCATTACGTCCACTGTTATGTGAATATTACATTTGGGGTATGTCTGGAAATGCTTTAAAGTGTGAGATAAGCAGCAGGTAGTCCAAGGCTCTTGTTTTCCTATTTGTATTAGGATTATTGTATAGAGCTGTGAGAGAAATAACACCCAGCATCAACATTTGCAAATCACGCTCATTTAGAGGCACGTTTTTTGCTATGCTGCACACTCTAAACTCGTGCAAACGCTTTTCTGTGTAGATCAGATTAGAATTGTGGCTTGTGATAATATCTGATGTTACAATAAAGCTGTATACTATCATGCCACACTTTGTAATGATGAAAGACACTTACAAATATGAACATCTGCCGTCTCTAAGCTGGTGTAGTGATGCTCAATGTTGACTGTTCTTTCCTATTTGAAACAATACAGTGGAAAAAGTGCTCCAGACCAGGAAAGTGAGGCAGCCAAGCCTTCAGTCAACATAGAAGAGCTGAGAGCGGAGATCAGAGCCGAACTCAAGGCGAAGATTGAGGAAGAGGCCTACAATAAAGGGTAAGTTCACAATAGTTCACAGTAATCACTACATTTAAGGCTTTATTTATCATCTCAACACAATAGGGAGGCTAGTGTTTAACGTCAAATTTTAAAACTCAGATTGCAAGAGGGCTTAAAGCAAATCAAAGCCCAAGAAGAGAAAGCTGAGGAGGAAAGTGTTTCAGACATACTACCTCTGGAAGTGAAACATAAGGATGAAGAAAGTGGGAAGAAGATCACCCCAAACAGGTGGGTGCAGATGATGCTTTTAAATGCAGCTAACATTATAATGACAAATGTATTTAGCAGGTTCTTCTCTTCTCAGGAGCATGGAGGAGATCTTTGATTGTCTCGGGAGGTTTTGTCCCAGAGTTTCTTGGAGCAAACGGCTTCTTTTGGTTGTCTTAATGTTTGTTCTGCTAATGTGCCTGGTCATCAGTATATTTTCCTTCTTCAAAAACTACTACACTCGCCGTGATGACACATAACCAGACTGGTCAAGTACATGGACTGAGTACTACAACCAAAGCTTTTTGATATCATATCACCACACTTATGGACTCACTTGAATTCAACTATGGTTTTCTAGAAGTGACTTTTACAACTAGTTTATGGACTGAGAAGCCTTTTTGAAATGGGAAAGTTGCAGATCGCCTTCTGATAATCGCCAGGGACCAACTCTGTAGTGAGATTGAAGTATATTTAAATGTGTCGCTTGCTAAAACCTTTCACTTGTAAAATTAGGACACCATAATGTGACTTCAGAAAGTATATTGAGATGTCAGTTCTATTTAATTTGATCAATAGTACTAGATAATATAATAATAATAATAATGTTTAATTATTTTGCCTTGTAATTTCATATTTAAGCATTCATTGTAAAAGCACATTCCTAGTTCTACGGTGCAATACACAAGAGGGTGGTAGTTATTTCAATTATTTTGGATTTTGTTTTCAGATCACAGAAATAGTTTTTCATGTGGAAAATCTAGAAGACAAAATACTCTCCTAATCTAAGCACAAGTTTGCCTAATTTTGAGTTTTTGTGATAATTATGTTCTGACACCACACCTTAAAATAAAGGTGCCTTAAAATATTGTGTAACTATTTTGTCAGATTGTGTGACTTATATAACAAACAAAACACAACATTTTACATTACGTGCAGGTGTGTGTTGTTCTCCACTAATAATTTCCGGGCCATCACATTTTATTCCCAAATCAAGTCTTTGCGCTCTTTGCATCACTTCCTGGTCTCTTTGGTCTTAGGCAGTGTTTTTTAAACCTGGAGGATGTGGTTTTGTGCCAAAACTCATCAAAGCAGGCGTGGGATTCATGGGAACTAAAAGAATACCTCTGCCCTCTACAAACGTGCACATTGCAATCTAAAACATTTTATTTTAACTTGTGCTTCACTTCACAGATGTCTTGGTCAAGTAGTTTTGAGACACGCATGAAAAAAGTAAATTTAAGTTAAGAAAGGTAAATAAAGAGCAAAGGTTATGTGGACAATAAACTTAAAAAATGTTTATAAACTCATGGAAAAAAAAATCATATATATAAAAAATCATATATTTTATCATAAAGAATATGAATTTAACAGATGACACTTACCAAACCTGATACAGATTTCTATGCATTTTCAAGTTGTGTATTTGTAGACTTGGAAATTTAATAATTTAGTCTAATTTGTTGTTATCAGTGGTCAGTGTATATTTTTTGGTTGTTTATCTGTGCATACATTCTGTAGAGGTGCTGCTGTTGACATATTAGATGTGTCACTGGTCCCTGAGGTATTAGTTGCAGAACATATGATGGCTCTTTATCTGACCTATGAATTGTTCTTCCCTCTTCCCTTTCCTGTTCTTTCTGGCATTGGATGCACACACCATTAGGCCCACCTCTATTTAACCCTGCTGCTACTCTTACAGACTGACAAACCACCACGCACTTGTCATCCTTCACAGTAGCTTGCTCTCAGTAGATATGAACGTGTTACTGTTACTTTCAATTGCAGCATCAGTCTGTTTGTGCGTCTGCGATCTGGATCCAAACATCAGATGTAAGTCATCTTAACAATTCTTTCTGGATGCACAGTTGCATTAGAACAATTTTTGAAAGTGTTTAATTTGTTGTTTTGTTTGTTGTAAAGTTTTTCCTCCACTGGGCCATAGCGTTGCTGGGGTCTTCCAAGTGAGTTATGTAAACAGCTTGAATCAGCCCTACTATGCTTTTAATGCCTCTGATGCTCGCAGTCGCTGTGAGTCACTGGGGGTGAACATCGCCTCAGTATCACAAGTGATAAATGCCCTGACCAGAGGATTAGAAACATGCAGGTAAAACCTCATTGGCCGTACAATATTGAACATGTTTTCAGTAAAAATAGTCCTCCAAATCCCTCCTCCCTTTCTCTTTCTCTCTCTTTTTCTCAGGTTTGGTTGGACTGATGAACATTTGGCAGTTGTTCCTCGTGTAACAGCACAGGTCAACTGTGGACAGAACCAGACCGGTTTGGTCAGATGGAGAGCTCCAATTACCAAGAAATTTGATGTCTTTTGCTTCAATGAATCAGGTATGAAACAAAGCAACACCATTTATCTAAGAACCATGTCTTATCTACAAAATTAGTAGTAAATAAGAAATACACTCAGAATGAACTATAGACATCAAAGAGAGAGCATTGTTATACAGAGCCAAACAGGCACTAAATGTTAACAAAAGAGCAGGAATTTCAATCAAATGAATCCTTAATCTGACAGAAGATTGTTTTCTTTTTATTGTTTCACAGATGCAGACACAGAGACACGGCCCACAGTCCCACACATTATCTTTCTCTCCTCTGCCACCATCCAGCACAATCTCTCTCTCTCCTCTGAGTTTACACAGCCCAGTGTCGACACACACTCGGACAGTAAAGCTGAAAAGGCTTTGAGAGTCGGCAGTACTCAGGGATCCTCAGGAAGTATGAGAATTAAAGTATTTATTAACATTTCACCTGAGTTGCCAATCTTATGCTGATCCACTCACTTTCTGTTTTAGAAAAAACTGTGGTGATCACATCAGTTGTAGCAGTTTTTCTGGTTGCAATAGTAGCTGTGGTTTATATAAAAGTGTAAGTATTTTTTACATTCAAACATTTTATAAATAAGTGAAAAAGATAAAGAGATTTAACTATCTTTTTTAATTCTTTTACCCATAGAAAACGTAACTCTGGCAAAGAGCCGTACATTGAGGGAGAAGAATGGACACACGTCAAATATGAAACCAAGAAAAACTGTCAAACTAAAGTGGATAGTGTTTAAGATGCACTTTGCTATGATTACTGTAAATATGTATAATATTATTTGATTCTGTTTTTTAATTTTGGTCCTTTTCATATTTTGGCCACTAAATGGCGATTCAAAGAAGAGTTTATTGATAATATGCAACTGAAAAGTTGAGTCACTGAAAATAAATGTATTTATTTCACTGGTCATGATGATTACCGGTAGTTATTCTGCACACCTTTACAGTATTATTCAACATGCAACGTTATGAGAAAAGTGTTTTTGTAAATGTTTGGTCCAAACTGTGCAGTTTACATGTGCCTGACTACATCCACCAGGAGGTTGAGTTATTGCACAGTGTTTCATATCTGTGGGACATTCAGACGTGGGCCACATTTGACTGTTCTGGTCCCTTTTTAAGATATTTTTTCCCAATGAAATGTTTCTTTTCCTGAAAACCAAGAATATTGTAACACATTATTGGCTCTAATAATCAGGCCTGATCAGTAAATGAACGTGTATCTCATGAGAAAGACGACTCTGCATCACACTCTGCATCACACTCTGCATCACACTCTGCATCACACTCTGCATCACACTCTGCATCACACTCTGCATCACACTCTGCATCACACTCTGCATCACACTCTGCATCACACTCTGCATCGCACTGCTCCTGCCTATTTCACAAACAACACAAGTGATGAGCTGAACTGCACATTCTTCCATCAGTGGTTCCTAAACACAAGACAAAGTCATCAACACAGAGTTTCATTACATAACACATGAGTATATTTGGTTGAATATTTTGGAGAACTCCAGAAACAGACTGTTGTTGCTCAGTGGGGACATTGCAATCAGGATGTGAGCCAAGCAGAACAGGTATATAATCAATATAATCATAATTTCTCTCCTAATTTAAAGCTGCAGTCTGTGACTTTTGCAATGGAGAGTACACCACCTGTTTATTTTGCTTAGAATATCCCACATTTTGGCATTAAACTTACTCTTACTGTTAGCCGATCTGATTTGACATGTAACTTGGCATGTCACCTGCTTGTCTCCATGGGGAAAAGGAAGTTCTGTGCGATATAGTGGCACATTCAATACAAAACACTCACATTTTCACATTTGTGTCTGTGTTAGGACTCACTATAGCCGAGGCTCTTGAATAATCCACCGTATGTTTGAGGCGTTCAGTTTGTTTTGGATGAACCATTTGGCCAGACAGTCCCACTCCTGTACACTGGTACCGGAAATGGACACTTGTGGTTCTGTGTGCTGGTACTCACTCTTCTCCAGCTCACGGAACACTTCCTGGTACAGAAAAAATACACCATTCATTCATCTTACTGGACCTGAAACTGTACAATGAACTAAAAACAGACCTTTATATCTGAGCAAAATACTCTCCTTCAATGAGGTTGTAAGTTTTCAGAAGGATGTCTCTAATTTCCCTGGCTCCCACTGGGTTGTACTTGGAGTTTAATTTATCAAATGGATGAAAGGTTTCTCTCCCCTGTTTAAAAAGAGCAGATCTTCACACAGGTTTAAGCAAATCCCATAGTGAACAATACAGGACAACATTCTTACCGTACTCTTTACAACTGTTTAAACACTTTTGTGTGTACAACTTATGTATCATCATTTCACCTGTGCCCTGTACTTAGCTTAGTAATACATTTATATTAACAATAGTATTCTGCTTGTATATTCAAATCTGTATATTTATGCCTAATTTGAGAAAGGTCTTATGCTATTTTTGCTACTTTAATTATTTTGTACTTGTAATTTATAACAATACATTTTTTGCCCTTTATTATATTGTTATTATATTATAATGCGTGAGCTACTTTACTTATATTGGATAAATAAAGTTTGTCTAAGTCTAAGTTCAAGTCTAAGTTTAACCAAATCTCAAAATGTGCTCAAATATGAAAAATGGCACCTTATACTTACAGAATGCACATTAAGAGTCTGCTGTCAGGTCACAGGGGTCTTTACGAAGGCTAGAGTCGTTTTTCCTAACTAAACTGACTATGCCACTATTTGTTTAATTTATGTAAAAAAAAATGAACCAAAATGAAATCTTAGAGTGACCCCAAGTGGACGTTTGAGTTAACTACAGCACTTTGCTCTGTTGTTCTGGCTCTGTACTGTAGGACTGTAGGCCTTCTGTAGGGGTGTGTGTGTGGGTGTGTGTGTGGGTGTGTGTGTGTGTGTGGGGGGGGGGGTAGGTCTACTGTAGGCCTATAATAACTCACTGTGATTATGACTCTAATAACACCAGGATGTTGACCTTAACGGCCCCACTTGATGAGCCACTAGATGGCGTGTTTGCATTGTACTTGCAGATGCCCATTTGAGATGCAGATGTTATTTATTGACTATTGTTCATGGAGGCTAAGGTTAATGTATACTATTGTTCCAGTAAGATCATTTATAAATACTTTTTGACTTGTTTTTTCCTAGGAAAACTCTGTTGTCAATGTGTAGGCTAATTTGTAAATTTCACTGCAATTATTTCTTGTAGCCTGTGAGTGACACATATTCACAAACACACAGTTTCTCTGAGAGGAGCGTGTGATAAGTGTGAGGACAGTGCTCTTATTAGTTGTATTCAGTGTCAGAGGGCTGCTTATATGGGTGCTCTGTTACTGTATCTAAGATGCTCTTGTTGCCTGGTATTTCAGCCTTAACCCCCCGCCTTGGTCTCCACACATCTCCAGCATTGAATACAGATGGGGCTAAGCCTCAGCCTCCATGGCTCTAAGGCCACTCTGTGGTGTGAGAGCTGAGCCAACAAATATGAGCTGAACCAAGCAGGAATGCGCCTGGCATTCTGTCTGGCCTTTTTTAGGACGGGAGGGGGTCGTCATAACTGGGGGAATGTACTAAGAATGTAGTGAGATTGTCTCTAATGAGACTCAGTAATCACTTAACAAAAACCAGGTGCTCCGTCTCCTCTGTCCCTCCAGACAATAGGCCAAGGTTTGATTTGCCACAAGAAATCAAAACCACAATTTATGTTAATTTTATGTATAAAAAAGTTTATTAAAAGACATCGTGTATCGACATTTAACAAAATAAAATAAACAAATATATAATATATCAAATATAACAATATCCTATAACCACAGTTTGCAACATAATGGCAAATAGCTACAATGCCCATATATATTTCTTCCTGTACAAAAATAAATCTGCATAAGTACTTTATTGTAACCTCTATATAATATTAAATAAAAGACATATATACACACAATTGCAGTAAAAAACAAATATAGATTGCACTTGTATCTGTACAAAAACAATAAGTTTCAAGTATATTTCAGTCCATCAAGGACTAGGACATATCTCACAGAATCTAAGGGACTTCCCTTATACAGTGTCCAGAACTGATACATATAAACTGGGAGCTGTGGAGAGCTTCTCCCTCTTTGGCTTCATGATGGAGATATTCAGACCAACAGAAAAGTGCAGACAAGTACAATCAGATAACAATCCTCTGAGGATACACTTTTCAGTTTGTGAGGAGCAAATGTGTGAGTTCCCACTTTTACCATGTGTCCACTTGGCCAGTCTGTAGCACAAGCAGAGAGCAGCACCATGACTTCACTCAGTGCTATCCAGTGTCTATGAGCCAGCTGCAGCCTGTGCATGTTCCACATCGTTGAGCTGCAGCCGGTCGAGCTCCGACTCTCCATCCTCTGGAACAATGTACTGGACAAAACTTGGCACGAGTCAGAGGCATCTGAAAAATCTTTGAGCGTAGCAGAGGACACCGCGTCTCCTCCACTCCCTCTTCTCTGTTCAAACTCCTCTTTCAAAGTGCAGTTCATGTCCGTCTGAGGAGTGCCTCCAGCTTGTGGAGCTGAGAGTCTCTTTGGCTCCACATGGGCCTGAGCCTGCCCTGGTCCAGCCTGAGACTGAGCCTGTGTTCTGGGACAGACCGCCGTCTGCGCCCGTACCCCTGGGGGCTGATCTTGTCCACGGGGGCGCTGCCGATCTTCAGCTTGTTGTTGAGCTGGTGCAGGCGATGTGCCAGGTCATGCACTGTGCAGGTGCCAAGGGAGCAGCCCTGTCTCCGCTGTTGGTTGGACCTCTTGGTGCGGACATTAGTGTGGGAGCTGTATAAGACCAAAAACACATGATTAAGTTACAATTCAAAGTTTTAAAAAATTATTCAAATATCACAGTTGTAACTGTTTTTACCTGGAGTGTATCAGTGAATCCCTGAAGTCTTCGGGTCTGACCAGTTTCTGTTCTGTAGACAAAGTGTGAAGATCCCGTCTGAGCCGGCTCCCCAGCCATGTGTTTAGCCTGACACAAGAACAAGTCCATTAGTCTCACAAGGTACATGTCACAGAGTCTAATTAAAAAGGTAATAATTAATATGAGTAACTAACCTCTTTTTGAGCTCAGGGTCGAGCTCCACACAGTGTGCTACTGTGGCCAGCAGGCAGCCAAATAGAAAGGAGTGCAGGATGAATTTCATTTTTACTCTGTGGATATCAGAAAGACAAACATTAGTCACTTATTCATTCCATAAATTAATATTTAACTTTTCACTGTCTATCTATACTAAGTGAAATAAATCTTTTCTGTACAGAGCCACATCAAGAGTCCAAAAAGCCAAGTTATTTTCACTTATCATTCATTTATTTAAAAAGTTAAGCTAAGGTCAAGTTTTGCTGGGTTAAGTAAACCTACAACCATGCTTTGGGCCCCTGGCCAGTGCCGCGAAGGACACTCAGGAGTCCAAAATAAGCTTGGCTCTAAAGTCAAACACAGCTAAATCTGATTAAACTGACTCACCTATGCAAATGAATGGCCCAAAATAGCACATTTTTTGTAACAAATATATAGGATCTACTTGATGTCTGACTCTGCAGGGCAACTCTCTGTAGACACATGTTAAAAGCTGAACTGCTTATATAACCATAGATAACCTGTCTATACACTTGTGCTCTGACCTAAAAAAAAGGATAAGAAAACCAGACATAAGTAAATCACAGCACACCATTGTTTTAAAAGCACATACCTGTTAGCTAGTCTCCACGAGATGCAAAAGCTCTTTTAAGTTTCAGGTCCAATGGAGTATTCCACAGGTTGAATTGACTTCTGTAAGGCAGCTGTGTCACTTCTCTAATAGCTCGTACACAGCAGACAGGCAGCATTTATAGTAGAGGTGGGAGGGGCTCATTGACTGACAAAACAGCCTCTCATCCTTTACTCCCACCCCACGCAGCGCTGCTCTGTCATATATCATAATAGGCACTCCAAACTAACAAAAAATAGTCCGAAGTTTTGTAGTTTTGACATTTCCCAAATTGTATGCTTATCCAAATTAAAAAGGTAATAATACAAATATATATTTCTGTCAGACTTTGATAAAAGACCCAAGGAAAAAGTCAACTTGTGACCATCTGCATGGGTGTGGTGTTCTTGGACTAGAACTCATCTTTATTTGGGGGAAAATTACCTAAAAGTTACTTCAATACATAATTTAAAATAAATGTATTCAGATAAACTTCAGCAACAAATTGTTATCTACAAAGTATTTTTGTACCTTTTTTTTTTATTGCTACTAGATTTTTTTTTCTTTTTTCAGTAACATACTTTTTACATGTACTTGTTCTCATGCATTTCTTCTAGTACTACTACTACTACTACTACTACTACTACTACTCATGAACTATTGACTGAAATAACATTCTTTCTTCTTGAATGTCTTCAATGCCTAAGTCTTTTATCGAGAATATATTCCCTGTTTCTCAAAAAAACAAAAAAAAGCACAAAAAAAAAACATAAGCAAATTAATTACTTATCCAGGAACTTTCCACTTCAATCTTACAGGTTTCATTTCTTGTATACAATCAGAACATAAAACGATTTCAACATTCATCATTTCATCTAAGAGCCCGGAGACACAGTTGTACTTTACCAGCGGTTCGACTAATTGCTTGTAATACAGTTTGAGGAATGTTTGCACTCAGGGCGAAAGTACATTATAAGAGAGATGAATGTTTTTAAAAGACACGAGCCTTGGGTAACTCAATAGCTGCAGCAGGTATGCACAGCTGTAACACAATACACACAATGAATTTGTTTGTATGAAGCAAATATTTAACTCCAGAGCAACAGCATGATTTATTATTTGGACAAGTGCAAAGTGGAATTTTACAGCTTTCTAAAATTAAGTTAGGGCCCAATATGATCTTTAACAACAATCTCAATCAAGTATGAATAATATTGGCCCAGACATTTTTGACGTAACTGTGTCTTATTGTTGTTGTAAAGTCTACGTAAATGGAATGCACTAAAAATAATCAGGTAATAGTGAAGATTCTTCAGATTGAAGTAATCTTTAAAAATTATAGTTTGTGTTTTTGTCCAGATATGTTAGACTGCTGTTATTATTGTGTATCATAATGTTTTACCCACACTCATAAATGTCTGCTGCTACTTGATGGACAGTGCTTGATCTAAAAGAAATGAAGTGACTCTTTGTATCAGCATTTAAACACACTGAGAATCTTTTTCATCAATAGTCTATTGGATATTAATGGGTTCAATAGTTGGGTGTATCACTGAATGAAATTGTGTAAAACCCAGTTGGCTTTGAACCTTGTTAAAACCCAATGAGGAAATTTCCAGTATATTTCAAAAAGTAGTAAAGAGAATCTTCTTTCACTTTCGATGACCATAAAAATTGGTGCATTTGTTTGTTTCAACATACTCCACATGTTCAACACATGAATCCACTCCACCCACTTTTTCGTGCAATGCTACATTGTCCCCTACAAAGAAATATCTGGTTTATTTTTATCATGAGGCCCCTTCCGACAAAACATGGTGTCATAATTTAAACCCAGAAAATACATAAATGCCGACCACATGTTGTAAAGTTCCAAACATTTTGTAAGCACTTTGTAATGATAATTGCCATCGGCATGAGATGAAATCCCCTTAGTGGAGTTTACAACAGGAGATTGTGCAAGACTGACAAAAACTGTTTTTTGGCTCCATAAATAGCATTTTCCCTTGTCCCCTGTAAAGCAGATGTTACAAAATGAATAATTAAATTTAACACCTTTGATTGTTTGAGAAAACAGGTGTGTGACAGTGTGTACCGGGACAAGCTGAGAGCCAGATCTTCACACACAACACATGCTCCAGAAGTGACTCAGTGTAATCGCAGAATGAGCACTGATGACTGTCACATTTGTCTACAAATGTTTGTTGTTTTCTCATCAGACATCTCTAATCAAGACCTTTGTAGCAGCCTACATTCAAATAGGCTGTCATATTCTCTGAAACAAAAAACATGTTTTCTACAAAGAGTTTGTCACGAATCCTTCAGGGGTCACATGCAATAGCATTGATGGAATATTAAATTAATTTTGCTGCTTGTTGAAATTGTGTTTGAAATTAAATATAGTTGATTCTTGTAATTGTCATAGCGGGTTTCGGCTTTTTGGCTTTACAACTAAACTAAATGAGTAGGCTTCTTTGACTAAACCAAGACCCCTGGTTTACAGGCTACTAAAACAACATCGAAACAGTATCAGCATTTCTCCACCTGGACTAGACCAGGACTAACCAGGTCATAAAACTACCTCTAATCCCAGAACTAAACCAGGACGGCAAAGCTCATGCACCTGCACCATCACATGAAGCTGCTATAACCATCAGTGTTACCCACACCAGTTTGAGAAACACTGGCCCTGCACTTATGCTCGTATCTTGCAAAACAGAGACGGGTTTTCTGTGAGTAGTTTGGACATTACCACAGAGTTTCATCATATATTTGAGCAACTATGGGCAAATTAATCTCCTCACATTTATTACTAGACCATACCACACAATTAAAAGTTACCTGTTATGTACACAATGAAAACATTTTAGCTACGCAACGAAATTCTGATTAGTCTTGCTCGTGTTGTAGTTTTGGAGGTCAGTAAAGGTTCCACATTATTTACATAGGCCTGTCTTATAATCATGATATAGTTTACCTCAAACTATTCCTCCTTCATCTTTTCACTTTTCACAACAAGGCTTTTTGTCTAATTCTAGGTCAGTTCGTATGAAATTCCCGCTGCCCTCATGTCTGAGAGCCCAGTAGTGTTTTATTTGTGAAGTGGGGCCCCACGCCCATGTGCCCCGCTCCTGCGCGCATGCGCACTCACTCTGCTTCTGTCAAACATGGCTGTGCTTTGGAAGAAGGAAAAATGCTGAATTGTGTTGGTATATTCCGGGAAAATCAGCAGGCATGGCGAGATTGGCTGACTATTTCATTGTGGTTGGATACGACCATGAAAAAGCCGGTAAGTTTGAGTTTGTGTCATTGTGTGTGGTTTGTGCGTCAGGCCGTCACTCTGGATGTTGATGCTAGATGCGATTAGCCTAGCGCTAGCTAACAGGCGACAGGGAAAACTCTTTATTTTGTCACTAACGCCAAACAAATACGACAATAATGACGCATGCACGTCTTCAGAAACAGAATACGTCGTTTGGAAAGCAGAAAGCAAAGCATCTTATTTAGATATAAAACTTGGAAGACACAAACTTCTAAGAGATTCCCAAATCGGTCATATCCTGTCCCTGTTGCTCGTGATTATGACTTGCCTGTTTCTGTCCCTTTTGGATTAACTCTTCTAATATGTTCACTACACTACAGAAGTGTCATGTGAAATGCTCGTACAGCTGGAGACGCTTTGATCCATCTTTACGCATCACTTTGGTAATCTCTTTTTTGTTCTTGTGATCTGTGCTGCTGCTCGCCCCTCCCGTCTCCAGTTTTTGCTCTCTATTTTTACCCACTCTTGCCACACTTGTCAAAATTTTGATGTGCAGTGTTTGTTTTTGCCGGAAGAGCGCTCTGCTTTTTCATAATGGGCGTAGCAACACTCGGCTGGAGCAGAGGCGCATTTATCCTGGAGCCCACAGCAGAGGGACAGGAAGCTCCCGCTGCACACACTGGAATGCTCTGTTTTGGACAAACCTCAGTTTTCCTTTTTCAGGCGGCAGGGAGGACACTTTTCACCGCACTTTGTGAGGTGCATTTGTGGGAGGGATGTTGTGAATGAGAAAAGAATCATGAGCTTGTGTCCAGTATTATAGGCTATTGTAGCCGAGAAGAAGCAAAACTATTTTGTATTCAATGCTAAACATATTAGTTTAGTATCATTTTAATGTTATGGGCACAGGCCTTGTAACTGTTGCTTCTTTGTACCAATACTAGGCTGTGGCATCCTTCAAGAAAGCGGCTAGTGTAGCTGAATTCCCTATAGATAACTTTAGACAAAAGGTAAACAGTGTCTTGAATCGCTTTTGAGTGCACCAGAGCTGACTGACTTAGGAATATTCTGTGCATAAGACAAAATCCTCCAGGCAGTGCCAAGAACACGAGGCACTCTGAGTTTCTCTCACAAATTGATGCTTAAACAAGATGGCCAAATATCAAATATATTTGATTGTTTATTGGTGATTGTGCCACTTAAGTGGCACCCAATCAAAGGCTGACAATAGCACAGTGTCAACACATTATTCAAACAGTGAATTAAAGATGACATGTATCCCAGACACAGCCATTTCTGCACCAGTGTTTGAGTGGGCTGTGCAGAATAATTCAAACCAGGGAGTAACGCTCTGTTTGGGTCATGCTCTTTTGGGCTGCTCTGGCTGTGGCTCTGCTGGCTTGACCCAGTTCTTTGGAGATTACTAAAATGGATTCAGTGCTAACTAAGCATACAGTCCATCTGTTGAGTCACAAAGTCATCTCTGTAACTGATATTGTAATTGCGTTACACTGACAGAGAAAACCTAACATGTGGATGTGGTCCAGTATAACTAGACCACTTCCTTGTGCAGGATTCATTTGTTCCTTATTCTGTTAGCTGGTCTAACTGCATTTTTAAATTTTTTTATGTAGTATTTATTGTTTTTCTCTTACAGTAAATACTTGAGACAAACCCACTAGACACGTGGCCTATTTCAGTAACTGTACAAAGCTAATAATTAATGCTGTGCTATTTTTGCATTTGGAGTGTATTGAAGTGATTAAAATAGCAAAAGTAGGACACTACCAGATTCCACATCATAAAACCAATCTCCCAGGTATGCTGCTGTTGTCATTCAGAGCAGTGTGGTTTGTGACAAAGACCAGCTCGGGGGGGGGGGAGTTTATCATAAAAGGGAATTTGATCTGAGGGGCAGATTCTTCCAACACGACCGAAGTGTAGAGCTCTTCCCTGAGGGGCTGTCGTGAGTTGCAGCCCCCTGAATTATTTTCACAAAAATGCTGGTATGCACTGGGACAGCTGAGATGGATGCTGTGTACTAAATCTGTGTTGTACTCTGCTTTTTCCATTTGCAGAACGGCAGTGTTTTTCTTCACTGGCTGGAAATGTTCTTCATAAATTTAATTTTTGACAGTATGTTTTTGCCCATCTGTCTGTCTCTAACTGTGAATTGGAGGAATATCACAGTTCCTAAAGTGCCCAGTTGTTACGCAGTGATGTTACGGTCCAGATTTTCTGAATGAATGACTTATGTAAGGAATATAAAATGAGGTAAACAGCTTTCATGAGTTAAACAAAAGTTTGTGAGATGTTTTTGGGTCTAAATTGATATCGATCTCATGAATAACAAACCAGTATAATCAATTGAAAAAAATATTTTGAAATCTAAATAAATTGCCCAGCCACAGTTTTTACTATTTTTTTAATATGTGCATCTATTTGTTGATTATGAATTGTCATTGTATCACAAGATCTGACTAACATCAAATAAGTTTGGGACCCCAATTGCTATAATACAACAGCTAAAAGCTCTGTACTGTTTGTTGCAGAAGAAAAAAAAAATCAGCATATTAACTCAAAATATCTTAATGATTTAATTCTGTTAGCCCTTGACCCTCCCAAAGGGTGGGGGTGGGAGTGCCTTGCCTAAGGACACAATGCCAGTGTCCACTAGAGCCACTGCAGCACCGGGTATTTCGAGCGGTCAAACTGGGCCCAGCCTTCTGCTTCCAAGATCTGATGAGCTCGGGCATTGACAAGTGGGTACTTGGATGGGAAACCATTGGGAATACCAGTTGCTCTACTGCATATTGTTGTTGTGTCCGTTAGAAAGACACTTCACCCATCTTGCCTGGTATGGAATGAAAAATGTAAGGTAAACTTCTTTGTTATGAAAGGTGATATAAATCCAATATATTATCTGCTCTCTGCATGGTTCCTGACCTGTTGCCTCTTGGTGTCATACTAGCCTATTTCAAGTGGAATGCCTGGAAGCAGGTTTTGTCCTTAAAAGACAGGATATTGGAATATTCTATTCCATTACTGTGCAGCCTTAACTTTGTTATGTTTATATTTTTCATTTCAAGTTTGTGATTTTGAGTTGCTGTTGAGTGCTGCAGAGACCACAACGGGGGAGTTCCTTCCTCTCTGTTGTATTGATGCAGAGGGAAACTCCACTGGCTACTGTGAGATTTGTTATGCCAGCAAATGCTTGTCCAAAATCCTGGAGGTGGAGGAACAGTAGTGAGGCCTTTTGTCACATTGTCAAATTGACATGTTTCTTCACAGGGGGCTCGGAGACACGGAGTGGCTCAGATCTGGTCTTGCATTTCCAAAGAAAATGTTCTCTTTGGAACAACACTGCTTCCAGATTTGTAGCTCCCTCTGTCTTTTGCCTATTTGATTTCTTTCCCTTTTGGCATGGTCCTTGTCCTGCCATGACCTACAGTGTAATGTGATTTAGACTTTCTCTTTATTTTATTTGATGCATGGTATAGCATGTGTTCTGGTGGGAGCAACCCGTTTGTCCTTGTGGGTTCCCTTTGGACACCAATGACTATCCAAAGAATTCCAGGATTTGGAGAGTAATTGAGGCTTAATTGTCTGGATGTGGAGGAACTACTGCAGACAGGCCTTGAGATTAATCTCAACATTTTTTCCCTTTTGGTCTCTTTATAAAATGATGAAAAATTTGGTGAGGCAAATCAATAACTTATCATGTGTCTGTAGCACGTTGTCTCTCACAATGCTTCAATCTTTCCAACCCAGTATCCAAAGTGCATGTCAGTGTTATTCCAGTTTTGACAGTGTGGGGGACATTGATAAAGCAGAGTTTGTGAACTGATTCCAGATCAGCCCACCTGTGTGGACGACAGGGCCAGAACCAGGGTAATCTGACGTGACTCGTGCGTAAATTGAAATCTGCTGGTGGCCTCTCTTACAGACATGCAATGCGCTGATTTAACTTTTATAGTGGTGTGATAAATCAAGAGGATGAAGGCAAAATGTTTAATAGCAAAAACATCTGCTCTAATCAAGAAAGACCAACAACCCAAAGTGTTTTCACTTATAAAAAATGTGTAAATCAAAATAATTCAGCCCTGAAACAGCCCAGGACAGAGGAGGCAGGAACTCTGCAGATGCAGAGGAGAGTGAAGAACCCAGTCCTAATATTGTTACTTTCTGGTCCCGATATTTCCTGTTCATGGCACACAGGCACTATATGGAATAAATACAATACTTTGCTCATCCTGTGTAATTTATTTTGCTTAACTTTCATGCTTATGTCTCCAAACCTCCTCTGAGGATAACTACCGGCCCCTCTCTGCTCCCTTTTGAGGGGACTGTGTACAGCACGTAAGCAAGGTTTGATTGGTAAACACAGACAAACTTAAGACACTTTTTATGAGTTTACTCCTGACTTGCTTATGAACAGTTAGCTTATTATTATACAGGATTCAAACACATCTGCATGCAATTGTAGTTTTTAGTTTGAGATTTACAGAAGAGCTGGTGGTTATAACAATTTAAATAAATTAGATTTTAGAAAGGATGGTAAAAAAAATCTAGATTTTCTTTTTTTGGCTTAGCCCTACTTGTCAGTTGTTTTGTAAAGCGATTTAGCGTCATGATTTACTGAAGAAATAAAACAAAATCAGATTCACACAACTCATCATAACTGCCACTTGTTATTGTTCCCATTTAACAATAACTGCATCCATTTAATGTGTATTATTTTATTGTCATTGGAATACACCAAAGATGCTTTTAAATTCCCATTTTACTATTGACAGATTATGTTCTTTTGAGTTGGAGATCAGCCATACTCTTAAACATACCAGCGCGTGCCGTGGACCTGAACACATTTTACTGTCCGTATAGTGTCTGCCAGAATCTAAATTAACAAATTAAACAAATAACTCGATTTGGGGATTTTGTCTCCCTTATGCTTCGACTAGCGGATGTTCAAATTAGCATGTTCCTTTTCATGGCTGGTTTCGATTAAGCCGGCCGTGGGGTTCTTTACAGTTACCAGGGGGGTCATATTTGAATGCACGGCTTGTTTTAATACAACGGTGCAACCTCATGGAATGCAAGGAATCCTGTCATTTATTTTCGTCCCAGGTCGAAAATTGGAACGGGAAGCATATGATTTCAATTAGAGGAGCAGTAAAGACACGTTACAGTAAGACCGCATGGCCCTTTGCTCCGTACGGGGTCAGGATATGCCTCACTGCCTGGCTGCACAGGTGAACAAAGGCCATCCCAAATTCTTTCAGACCAGAGACGAACACACGATACCTATCACCGCAGTGTCTCGGGAGCTTTGTCGAGATGAATTTGTCCCTGTGCCTGGTGGAGTTTTAAGGAGCTGTTGACAGCAGGCTCGAGGCTAACATAGACACATGATGTTATGGTAATGAGCTGCGGTGAAATGGAGTGTTTGTTGAAACAACCTATACCTGACCTGTGACCCATTTGTGACTCGTACGTCTCCAGGAATTTGCTCTGCGGTTGCTGAGTCAGCGTCGGTTAACTGCCAAAATACTAGTGATGAACGATATATTGGTTACAATATCTGTTATTTTTGGTGTCTGATGTCTAAGCTGCCCCAGTCTCTATGTGCCCTGTCATTGAGTTTGTCCTTAGAGATCACATTTATCTTTTTGAACATGGAAAAATCAAAATGGAGCAATTAGGCTAAAGATATGGTTTCAACAAATTATTTTATATGCAAGATACATTGTTTTAGTTAATTTACTATAACCTTGATATGACTTTAAACATTTTTAATTAATAAGTTTGTATTGCAGTCCTTGCAAAATATCCGCACCAATTTAAGTTTCAACATTTTGCAAGACCAGTCCATATGGGGTCCAGGGGGAAAATGTTTTTTTTTCTCTTTTCACAGCTTGAGCGTGCACTGGTCAGCCTTGCAAATCTGAAATGTAGCCTGCAACGCTGTACACCTGCTATAGATCAGCCTCCAGCTGCCATGCTTTTGTCTAAATGCCATGCTATTACTTTACACTTCTAGGACAAATTGTAACAAAGACGATGACTGAGCATTGAAAGGACTGCGGGTCAGTATGGTGTTTTATAGATTATTTTTTCACGAGAGATTCTGAAAATGTATTGATTCAACTGAGCTTTGAAAGAATCAGAGCAGAAAGCAGAAAAAATGCCCCCACATGCCTCTGGGTTAACTTTGATTTTTCTGCCCTCCTCGCTACCCCCACGTTGCCTGCTTGTCACAGCTTTACTACTAAAAATGAATGACCTCTCTGCTTTGTGTTAGTGGTTCCATATCTCACTTTAAGCCACATTCCTCCAAAAACATCTTGAATCAGTCAACCTCAGCAGGACATCACCAGAGTTTTGTGTGCCGTTGTAATAACCACGACATGTTATGCTTCGTGGTCGATACGAAAATTCTGTTCCATCCACACTATTGGTTCTGAGCAGTTAGTCTATATTTAGATGTGCCTTAGAGTTTGGGTCTAATTTTAGTATAAACTCAGGCCTTTAAGTGTGAAATAGATGAATAAAATGCTATACTGAATATACTTTTTACATTTTATCAAATCATTTGTAAACTTTATATTGAAGCTGTGGTTTTAAACTATTACGATATAACATAAAATAAAATACATTTTAGCTATGGACTGTGCAATTGATCAAATTTGAATAGAGATTCTGTCATTTCTAATTGTCGATGATATACTTTGGTCTTCTTAATCCAGAGGTCCACAACTCTTTTCTTCAGCATGTGGTATGGAGCATGCAGTATGGAGTTTAAAGGAAAAAAAAACACTATTATTGTCTGTATTGTTTATATGCAGGAAATATTTATTTAATATGAACTAAAATAAAATCATGATAGATCAATATGAGGAAATGTTGATGACTGCCTGTAGTCAATCTGAACATGCATGCACTATCATTTTTAATTATCAAAAACAAAAGTATATGACATGTACTTATTTAATGTGATATCATATTTTGTGTGCATGTTCCCCCACAGGTTCAGGTGAGGGATGTGGGAAGATCATCCAGCGATACCCCAAAAAGGACTGGGAGGGCACCGCGTTCCCTCAGGGTGTTGAAATGGTGAGTCTCTTTTTGAAATGTTTGTGGTGCATGGGTGCAGTTTGTGTCATGTATTTTGTCACATTGAGATGATATATTTATTTCACCGTGACTATGACATATCCCATTATCAGCTCTTTTCTGTTCCTTTGAAATTTCTCATACGGGAAGCGGTTAAAATTGACACGTTATATGTTGATTCAGCGTTGCACACAAGTGTCCTGTCAGCTTGTCATTATTTTTTTCTTCAGTTAGACTTTGTCATGTTGAATTGTCTATAAGTCATACGTTTTAGTTTTGCATTACACTGCATAACATGAATTGCATTTCTGATACAAGAAAACATTTTGGTGTTATTGATTACATCCCAGTCTAAACCTGGTCATGATCAGTGGATGTGTGAGAATCCATGGTGATTTTTTTTACAAACTATAGTGAACATTTATGCGTAAGTCAGATGAGGACAAGCGGGTCTGTTATTGCAACACAAATCGACACTTTGTGAGGAGGTCGTCAAAAGCCTCACATTCAGCTTCCTTTGTAATGTGCACTGTTGGTGGCCATTAAGCATGTGTTCTGTGTTGTTCTACCCATAAAAGACCAAAACGGCAATAAAATACATGTTGGATCCATTGTTTTCTATTCGGCAGCGTTTTGGCAGCTCTTTGGCATTTGTGTATTAGCGCCTCTACACTCCGCCACGTACGTACGATATAGAGTGTTTTTACAAGATGTATTATAACAAATCTGCAAATAGTAAAACTGAAATTACTCCGACTAATCAAATTATTCAAAGTATTCTTCATGGATAACAGTAATTTCGGAAAAACTTGGCTCTCATTTCCGTGTACCAAACAGGTGGTACATGGGGTTCATATTGTTCAAATATTATGATATTGGGATAAACCTTATAGCAGCTCCAAGGCCTGTATAATATTGCGTGTACAAGAGCTAAACAATGTGAAGCATACTGTTTCACCTGACAGATACCAGGCAGATATAAAGCTCAAGCCACGTCAAACGCTCCCAACAATGACCTTTACCTAGGATAGTAATAAAAATAATGAAATGAGTCTTCTAAATTAAACTGCTCTTAATTTGCTGGACCTCGTGACCTCCCGTGGTTCGATCTGACCACATATTTGAACTATGAGCTAAAAATTGAAGCAGTTTGTCCTTGGCTGCTGCTTAGCGCTGAGTAATGAGGATGGGTGGCTCCGCAGCATCATGCCTAAAAAATTCTGTCATCCCAAAAATTCTGAGTTAAATATAGCCCCGAGTATTGCTGAATGCACTTTGTTTAGAGGTTCCAGATGTGTGCATTTCAACGGGACCTATTACTTCCTCACTGTAGCTGTCATCCCAATGCTTCATTATGTGTCAGGCCGAACTAAAATGAAGATGGAGGGCTATTCTCAGGGCGCCGTGAAAATGTGCCTCGTTGGAGTGGGCTAGTATGGAATTGGGATGCTTTTAATGTTAGGCAATCTCTCTGTGGGTAACGTCCCTGAGTTAAGTAATTGAATTCTTCTAAGAAATACACAGAAAAATCAGTGATATCTAAATACAGTTCATATGTTGTGGTGGAGTTTAGTCTTACACAAGGGACCCAGGGGGGTACGCAGGGACAGGAAATGTGCATGTCTGTGATGCTGTGTGACAAACTTTTCCTCCCAAAGCCAAATGACTGAAATTCCAACTTTGAAGCCCTAATGAAGACACACCATAGTGTTTAACAGACCCCACTAAGCAATTTGCATTTTGGCTCTGTCTCGGCCTGGTATGTAAACCATTATTACTTGCACATTTTCTCGACTCGATGAAAAAAAAAAAGAAAATGAGTCATTTACAAACACAAGAGGCGCACATCTGTACAAAACAGTGGAAGAGGCTGAGCACGAAAAGCATTTTGTGGTCACAACAGGCCCCCAGCAAACTAAATAACCACAGATGAGGAATGCACATAGAAAAAGCGTTTACAACTTGTGCTGGAAAAATGTGTTCCTAATCTTTCCAGTCAAGTGATGATGATAGGAACCAGCGCGATGGTCATCTGTTCTGGATGAGCCCTGCAAGATGGAGGTCAGTGCCGCGTGTGTCGGTACATTTCCATGACTCCGCAGTCAAAGGGTTAACTGTAAATAGACACGGAGGACATAGTACAACTGTCAAAATATATGGTCGAAGTTAAAACCACATTTATTCTTCTGGTTCATCTTCCAGGGCACATACCACAGATTATAACAGGTTTGATTGTCCGCTTGGGCTTTAGTACCTTGTCTTGGTTCTGACTCATCACATACAAATGTCGTTTAAAACCATATAAAAACCTGTCTTTCTGATAGCTAGTTAAAAACTCCTTACGTGAACCTCTCAGAAAGCTAATAATATAGTTTATTGATCAGGTGAAATTAGTTTCTATGTAGTTATACACTTTTTAAATTTGGCATCACACAGTTTGATCCTGGTTCAGACAACTATAATTCATAGCAGTCATTGTTTCAAAGTTTCAAAATAATTTATTAGAACGTGTGTGTGTCATCATAATTGTAGACTATTATTATTATTATTATTATTATTATTATAAATAAATAAAATAATAATAATAATAATATTATAGCCATTAAGAGCATTTATATAGAAATACCATTTATAGAAAAGAGACAGCATGGAGTCAGTTTGCTGTTATTTCTATGTACAAATATTTGTTAATTTATTTTGGATAGCCTCTTCAAATGCATTATCTTTTTTTTTTTTTTTTTTTTTTTTCAAAGACTTGCACTCCAGTGAGCTTGTGATCTTGTGATTGCAGTTTGGGTTAGATCATGGAGATATTGAATAGTTTTGAGAGCTTTATCCAGTCCTACAACTTTCCCCCTTTTAGTTGTATAATCGAGAGACACAACACGACGTTATTCAACTATAGCCCTATTTATTTAATTAAACTCGTTAATGCCATCCTGCTGGACGGCTCTCTTCTCTTTTAAGCCTGTATGATTGATGGAGCTCTGGTGAATTGCATGTGAGTGAAGTTTGTTTGTGTTTGGTCCTGGTGACTTGCATGATGAGACAGATGCAGACGTTTTAGACGTTTTGTCTATGAGGTCAGACACATTCCTGAGCAGTTCAGTGAAACATGAAGGTCATCACATGTAGCCAGCGGACATGAGGCCGACACAAGGACAAGACCCCAGAAGAAACATCAATCAGGATCTCATCAATAACTTGCTTTTATTTTGCTCCATGCAGTCAAATCAAGCAAGTGCAAAAAAAAAAAAAAAGTCTCTTTGACATCTACACTATTAAGATTATTTTAGTGATCAGGCTTATCACAAAAATTACTACGGTAAAAAATTGTTTTTCTATGTTTTTTGTGTTAATAGGACGTAGGAATGCTCAGTTATGAGCCTGAAAACACCTGCCAAGACATGAAGTACTTAATTGTGTCTCTGACATATTTTGCAATTTGTGTTCATAGTTTTAACTGACCTTTTTTCACCTTTTTAAAGAATGCTTGTTTTGGGTCCAGGTGGACTCTGTTGACTCTGAAATCATTTATTTGGCCAAATTATATTCAACAATCAAATTGTTTGGTGTAAGTGATGCATAACAATCTATACAATCACTATCAATAGAGCTCACAAATGTTGTTAACTTGACATTATTACATTACTTATTTTTACTTATTTTGAAATTACTATAATCACAATGACCCCGTACAAATGTCTTTATAAAGGTCCTGCAGTGGTTTGGAAACACCATCGTAAACTATAGTGCAATATTTGTTCATCATAACATGTCCTCATTTAAAACATTTTTATGTAACTATACTGTAAACATCGTCATTCTTGTCATCCAGATCTTGACTTGACCTCTTCCCCTTTCGCCCAGAATCCTGTAATTAGGGATGAATGTCCGGGAAAGATGAGCTATTCAGAAAATGTTTATAGTGCTGTTGTCTGACTGGCTCCAGTACATGAGGAGACATTTTTAGTATGGTTTATTGTCTGAAAATGCACACACTTGAATTATTGGCACTATTGTGACATTGTATTTATAGGCAATGAAGGCATTTGAAGAAGCTATTTATTTGAATAAGCAGCCCATGACACAGCTAACAGTCTTGTTCATCATCATTAAGTTCATTCTTCGTCACTGCACTTGTCTAAATCACAAACAGATGAAAGAATGCACCACCATTGTATCACTCAGTAGATTTCACTCAAATGGCCATAACTTGACATGTCGCAGCGCACGTCTAGTCCTATGATGTTTACAAGAAAAACTAAACAGTGCATTCCAACTGGCAGGATGCAGTTCGAATGGGATCATGTGTTTGACAGGAAGATCCACAGATGAGTAATCAATGCTACGTGTGCCAATGTAGTCAAACACACCAGGAAACAAAGAGCTGTCGTCGAGCAACCAGGACTTTCCACACTCACGACCAGTACGCTCTGAAGGAAATGGGAACACGGGAGGATGAATTCAGTGACAAAGGTTCTTTAGATGTAAATAAGTGTGCATTTTGTCTCATCTTAGCAAAAAAAAAATATTAAATGGGTTTTATTTACTTATCATCATATGTTGAAAATGATAAACACCAACACATTTTTGATATAATTTTGAATTAAGTTCATTGTTTGTTTTACCAGAGTTTGAGAGAAGAAATGATGCACATTTATTGTCGGCGAGATGATACAGTGGCAATACGACAGCGAAAGCCTCACTTCACGTCAGATTTGAATTCACATTGTCTAATAGTTCTTAAAATAATATTGTTACTTTGATTATTGACAAATTTAGTCAATTCTCTTCCCATTTTTATTGTTAAAAAGAGTGCCACATGCTGTTTTGCTTGAAGGTACAGAAAGCACGTGTTGTTCAGACGTATTCTCAGACAGGACAGTGGTGTATACAGTGAGGTAAAGGGCTGAGGTCTCCTGCCGGGACCTGGAGGAAGCACCTGTTTCAGAGCAGCTCATTATCAGAAATCGGTGAGGCCAGAGTCTTGTGACGTAGAACGGCCATTGTACATCAGCTCAAAGATATTATTTCCCTCCATGTGACTGCAGGCTGGTTTGATGTTTTATTTTTGCACATTAAAACATGTTTACCGACTCTCAGCTGATCGAGGTAAAACACAGCTGCAGAAACACGCTTGTTAATGTCAAATCTCGGGCACCAAAAGCTTTGTCTTTGTCTTGTTGATACTTTGAGACAAGTGCTTCACCAACATACTTAACCAACACTCATAATGGAGGCAAGTTCAGCTTTTGTCTGAAGTTTCATGTGCAGTGTTTGGCATGATACGTAATATGTATGCCTTGTTTAGTGTCACATGTTTCTGGACTTTGGACTGGCAGTAACAATACATAACTGCATAAAAGGCCTGCTTACCCGGAAATTAATTTGATAAAAGGCCTGCTTACCCGGAAATTAATTTGATCTCAACAAATAAGATGGTGTCTTGATCACTTTACTGTAGCTTTCTTTCAAGGCTCTGCTTTTTGGCTTGGCGCTAGCACAAGTCTGTCTTGGTTTTTCAGAGAAGACTACATAATTTCTAAGGTTACTCAGTTTTATCATCTTCATCAAAGTGTTGTTATGCACATCATCTTATTATCAAGCCTAATTAATGATCAGATTTGTCACTGGTATCTTCTTGCATTCACGTCTTGCTTGTTTTCCAGCGTGCTATGCTAGTGATGGACAGCGCTTTTGGCAGTTTAGATAACACAAATACAACACAGGTCATTATTAAAGATCAAACATGACCTACAATCTGATAAAACCATAAAACACTGAGTTGATTCTTGAAAAGACAGTTGTTGATGTTTTGAAAACCAACCATCTGATCTCAGTTGAGTCATTTTATGTAATAGTGGAACATTTGAAGTATTGCCTTGACTTTTTTTTGAGTTGGGCTTTGAGTTTTACAAATATTTGCACAAACAGTTATAAATTATTCACTTGTACTAAATGTTCTTAGTTTTGTTCAGAAGTTGTTTAGTGAAATGTTGATGTTTTGCCATTAAAACCAATTAGTTGTTCTAACAAAATGTGAAGAGACGAAGAGACAAAGCCGCCGTGTAAACAACCTGCGGCACTATCTCATACCTGACATGTTTTTTACTGTGACTACATTAAAGGATTCAGTATTCACGCTCGTACCTGCCGATGCAGCCTGACATGAAGTCATCGGAAAGCTACTGTTGGACATGAAATAGATATTAATAGACTTTAGTGAAATCATGTTCTGTATATTTTTATTGGTTTATTTGTTAAGTTGGAATACACAGGATTGAACAGTTGTGTAACCTAATGGTCGTCTGAACATGTTCTGTATATTTTTATTGGTTTATTTGTTAAGTTGGAATACACAGGATTGAACAGTTGTGTCTAATTACACGGGCCGGAACTTAATATCTGATTTCACATTAACCACTTTTAAGTTACTATATAGAGCAATAATGTGAAGTGTTTTTGCCTGTGAGAAAAAACATATGAGTCATTTTACTATTCATTTGAATCTATTTCTATTTCAGTTTTCGCTGGTACATGGTCATAGATTTGGGGGGAAAAAAACTCCAGAAGAATGATGAAATTGGAATGAATTCATATCATTGACAGGAAGCTCTTAGTTATTGGTTCCATGTTTCATTTTTATTTGTTTTCTATTGAGAAATAAACTAAGGAATTCGCACTGATGTAATGAGCTCTCTGCCCTGAGACGTTTAGCAGAAATGTCTTGTCCTCATTATCTTGTTCTGGATTGCATGTTAAAGATACTTGACTAAAAATACTTGACCTCCCTCATCTTCTGACACACACATGGCGAACATAAACTTTGACTGTTGTGTAGATGAATATTTATAGTATCTCCTATGTGTTCTTGTGTCTTTTTTTTTTTTTTTTTTTTTTTTTGAATTGCTGCATTCCATCAACGCTGGTTAAAAATATCAACCTTTAAAGTAAACCTTATGTGTCTGTCGTTGCATAACGCATCAGGGAAGGGACCCTAAAGTGTTAGTGACAGCGGCCAAGCAGTACCACAGTAAACTGACTTTTATTAGAGCCCAGTGCACTATTGGGCTCCATTTTATTGGAAGGACATTCAATATTGCAATACCTGCTGACATAACAAAACTTTATGGTATAACTAATGAAATTTAGAGAGAAACGTTTTTGCTTTATTGACTAAAGACACATTTTAAAGGGGGTAGGCTCATGAAGAGGAGCTAAGGTAACAATTACATCTTTATCAATTCCAATACCTATACTCTGGACTTCTATTAATCGATATGTGGTGACTTTCTTAAATGTAGATGTATATCAAAACTGTTACTGCTATAGGTTTGAATTTTAAATATTCATTGTTCATATTATTACATGTTCAGCTACTTCGTGTGACTGTCAGCGTCGCAGCTACTTTAGTACTGATTAAAACAACAGAGATGCAATGGAGAAAACCTGTCTATGATCTATTCTTTAGACTGAAAAAAAATTGCCATAAAACTCTATGTACTTTATTAGATGACTCCATGCAGCTTCACTTTTCTTGCTGGACATAGCGTCATGTTGGCTGATTACGTTGTATAAAATACTAGTTCCCAAAATTGCACACGCATTTTAGACTGTTGCTCACAAACACTCACCCACCGCTGACCCTAGTCTCACCTCTGAATAGCCCCTGTTTGGCCCTTGACTCTTCACACCTCACTTTCCCTCATTGTGCTGTCTTCCTGGCATGTGGCTCCTTCTGAACAAATGCCATTAATGTCTAGTGCACATCTGCAGTCAGACTTTCCTGACCACAGTTTAAAACCTCGCAGACTTTTGGATGTAGCGACTTATTCAGCTTTTGCTAAACCTCCTTCTCTTATCTCTCCTTACTCGGGAAAGAGTGTTTTATGTTAATTTGACATTTTCACTGTCTGCGCTCAACATTATCCAGTTTACAGAGATAAGCTTTAATACATTTTATCATGAAATCGCTGATAAAACATTATGCAGTATCAGCTGATTAAAACCAGGTCAACGGTGATTTTCAGCATTAACCTTAAGTTATGGTACAGGACGCCCGTGCATTGTTGGTCATCGTAAATGTTGTGGCCATGATGACTAATGTTTTGTGAACGTGCTTCCTTATCATGCTTCCTTTTCTAGCTATGAATCTAATAAAAAAAACAAAACAAGTGTAAAAAGTGATGCAGCATTTCGTTCTTTCCCCGAGTCATGTTTAGGAACGTGGGTAGCTCCAGTTGTATCTAGCCCGCGCCGGCTCTCTGCGCTCGTCATGCTTTGAGAATGTAACTACTTGTTCCTGACCAAGCATTGCCCCTGAGTGGATTTCCTTCAACTCTTTTATGGATGCCAATGTTCGATGTTAAGATTGTGAGAAGAAACATCTTGATTTTATGAGTATTTATGGTCATTGACACAATAACGGTGAAATCCGTAAGTTTCGTTTGTCATAGACTGTCAGATAAAAAGCGCCTTGCATTTAGCTTTACTTTTCTGGAGTTGATTGAGTTGAAATGACTTAATTCTGCTTCTGTCCTGATTTTTGTCCTGATTAAACTTAACCTGATTAACTGATTGATTTATTAGCTTGACGTGCCTAAACTCTGTTGCTCTATTGGTTCTAGGCAAGACAAGTTTGTGTGTACAGCACAATTCGTACACAAACTAATTCAAAGTGCTTTACAGAATAAGACATTAAAATCGCAATACAACAAATCAACACATAACTAATCACAAATAATCATCATAACATGAACGTTAAAAGAGAAAAGTGCGGAATAAAAACCTTTCAGTCGTATGCACAGCTAAACAGAACGGTTTGGAGCCTGGATTTAAACATTGTCAAAGTATAGGCCCGTCTCGCGTAGTAGAGGCCCGTCTCGCGTAGTAGAGGCCCGTCTCGCGTAGTAGAGGCCCGTCTCGCGTAGTAGAGGCCCGTCTCGCGTAGTAGAGGCCCGTCTCGCGTAGTAGAGGCCCGTCTCGCGTAGTAGAGGCCCGTCTCGCGTAGTAGAGGCCCGTCTCGCGTAGTAGAGGCCCGTCTCGCGTAGTAGAGGCCCGTCTCGCGTAGTAGAGGCCCGTCTCGCATTCATTTCATTCACTTCTTGACCCTGTTGCCGGTAGTATCAAGCCAACAGTTTTATGTGGTTGACATCTGAGGATAAATGTTTTTTTTTTAATGTTTTAATAGAATGGCATCAATTATTTTAGCACAAGAAGGACTGAAATTAAAGCAATAAGTTCATTAAATACTTTAATTGAAACATTATGGATTTTGGAAATAAAGTTTTATCAAAGGCACAAAAATGACCGTCACTCCGGTGCATTTACTTAAAAAAACTATAAAGCATTATCAAGATGCAACAGGACTGAAGTTAATAAGTTAATAAGTTACTGAACCTTTTGAAGATGATATAGGAGTTGCTACGCACAAACAAATCCTTCACTAGTTTTCCGTTTAAAAGTTATATAACAGCTCTAATCAGATTACATTAGGAGTATTTTTAAAAGTCAGATTAATTAGTATCAGCTTTATTTTCTTTTGAACCTTTTGAATTAAATTAGTTATCTACAACCACAAAAAGTTCTTGGGGACTGATTGTTACCCATGCTAGATCTTTCAGAGCCTTCTTTTCCCCCTAGCGCCGCTTTGTGACGACATTTAGCAGGTCAGACAGGAGATCCTGTGTCACTGGCCATCACATGGTGAGGGCTTTAGCTGGAGGGCAACCCTTGTACCCTGCTCTGACATCAATGCACAGTGTTGTTGAGTCTAAGAAGTCACTTGACTAGAAGCTAATGTTGGATTAAGTGGTGTCCATTTCCTTTTTGTGTATGTGGATAATGCTGTAGACTGCCGGCTGACCATTGCACCTGTTCCGCTCCACTTTTATAATTGAGTGACATACTAACTAATATGTCAGCCATTGCTTTTATTTTACCTGGCGACTTGCCCAGGATCATTGATTGAGCTGTACAGTGCAGGACTTCTGTACAACATTTTTAATAACTGCTTATCTTATTATATCACTTGCTACTCTTCATAAGATGGATGGAGAATTGGTCACGATAACACATTTTGAAGTACGATATATTGCTGAGGAAAATATAAAACAATAAATGATAATACTGACACTCATTTATGCCACTGACACCATAACTGTAAAGTAGAATTATGAATTAAAAGCTATTACATATGTACAATATGGCTATAAAACATTAACTGCAATAAATAAATAGCAGAATGAAACACTGTAGTTGTTAGTTTTTACCTATAATTAGTCCTAAAAGTTGTATATCATAAACCAACGCAAACTAAACTAAAGTGTAATTCCTTTAAGTAAATTTAAACACATTATATCTCCTCTTTTCAGACTGTTGTAATTGTTTAACTGTGCAAGTCTGTGGATCACAGGTTCAGTAAATATTTTCACTGTACATTTTACTATGCATTTTATCAATTGTAAATGTTTATTTTAATTGTAGACTCAGGACTCCCTTGTAAATGCAATCTCAATGGGACGTCCTGATAAAATAAATAAATACAATATAATGTATTCCTCCCTTTACAGCTCAAATCCAATCTTAAAACAGAAAAATAACAAAAAAACCTCCCGGTTGTACAAAGAAAAAGTCCTCACGATAAATATTGACTCCTAATAATTATTGTTCTGTCTGAGATATATTGAACCACACCTAAAATGTACGGCCTGTGAGATTGGTGTGGATTTGCCCCCTCTGCCTGCAAACAATACAGTCCTATCATCTAAAGTGCAACTTAACACCTCATTCCGGGAGAACCGGTCCAACCCCAGGCCAACCTACCAAAAAAACCCTAAACTTTCAGTAAAGCGCAGCATTGTCCTCCACACCCGTCTTGCCTGTATGACCAGGCTGATCAGATGCCTGCAGTCTCCAGCCTCGAGCAGAAATCTCCCCTATTCTGTCTCTCTTATGTAATTATCTTAGTGTTATCTGCCCTCTTTTAAGATCCCTCACTTTATAATGTCTGACCCCAGCGTATTTCACTCAACGCTACTTAGCATTTAGCTTTTGCACACCTAGCCGTCAAAACGTCCGTGATCAGTGTGAATGTTAACGTGTCTGTTAATGTTCATGTTGTGTTTGTTAACTGTTGACCTTTTACGTTGTGTAAGTGTTTCTTTGTAAAATTTTTGTCAAATATTTATTTTAAAAAACCTAAAACGCACACTGAACAATAAGTCGATACAGTAATCACTGTGACAGGCCTACAGAGGATCTATAAAGTTGTCTATTTTGATGTAAAAACTGATAATATACCAAAATATGCAAACATTTTAAGCAGCAAATGGTATGCTTTTCAGTCTTCAGTGCACGATTACTTTAGATCTGTTGTCTTAAGTTAAACAGACCTGTACTGGCTGCTACTGTATGACGTCATGATTGCTTTTCATGTTAAACTTTGCAGCAGATGTTGTGTGCGCTCGAGTCATGACGTGTTTCTGCAGACTTGGCCTGTAGATAGCAGTTCAAACGGAAACTGTGATTAAATATAAAGGAAGTCAATTAAACCTCCTTCACGTGCTCTGAGCAAGTCACTCCCGAGCATATGCACAACATATATACACAGGATGTTATATCTCCTCTGATCTCGCTTGGTATGTGCTCCCAAAGGTGCTTATCTCTTCTTCAGGACAACAATGAATGACATATTTGGAATAGTTCTGGACAGGATCACAGTTATCTGCACTTGTCCTTGGCTTGTTCGCGCGCACTCTCTGAGCAGCTTCAACAGATTTCCTGAGCGCTATTGTATGTGCTGTAGGATGGAGTGCTCCCGGTCCCCCTTCCTCTCTTTCACTCGTTTCTTTCCTTTGCATTTGTCCTCTTCTTCCTTGATCCTATTTTTGTCCAACTGGTGTGCAATCAAGCCAAATATAATGCTGTTTTTCCTACATTAATCTAGTCCAGAAAGACAATGGAGATGGGGTTTAATATGTCAACATGCGTGTGTACACTGTATTAAATCAAGAGAAAATCTAATATGTTTGATACATGGCAAGTAGAAGATTTGGACCAGAGGGAAAAGATGGCTGTAATGAGAGACAGATTTGAACTGGATCAGCTTGTTACACATTTGTATATTTGTGAGATGAAGTGATATTAAATGTAATATTAAATGTAGCCTGCTCAAAAATCTTGTTTTCTAGTTGGTTATATGGAGATAGACTGGTTGAATGACTCTGTTATACTGTAATGTCATACCGTTAGTGCTGTGGCCAGATCATTGCAGATGATGTAACATGGCCTTTGTGTTGCCTTAACCATGTGTATCAGTGGCCTTGGCCTGCTTTCCTCTCTAATGTTTCCCTGTCTGCTCGCAGTTCTGCCAGCCGAGCGGGTGGAGGCTGTCCAGGGAGAGGAAGATACCCAGCTTCTTCACAGTTGTATTGACGGACATCGATTCAGACCGACACTACTGCTCATGCCTTACCTTTTATGAGGCTGAAGTCAATCTCCAGGTACTATCCTCTCACCCCAGCCAAGTCCATTCAAGTCACTCTGCTGCATGCTGCTGTTGTTGTGTCCCTTCACACCCATTTCCTGCTCTAGTCAAAGTATAAAAGGCCTCAAACCTATCAACATCACATCTTCCTCAGTGACATAACTCCTGCAAACCCTCATGCAGTTGTAGTCCTGTATCTTTAAACCAAGGGCTAGGCAACATGGCAGAAAATGTAATCAAAATTTTTTCCCCCTCATTTTTTCCCTCTGGATTTTCAATTACATTTTTTTTTTTCCAAAAACAAAACCAAATTGGCTTTCAATATTGATTTCATAAACATGAACAAGATCATTGCCAATTTTCCCTCCAGAATTTTAACTCTGCTCCAAACCACATGCAATTACTAACAGAGAATTGGCTGCAGCCCTATTTAAACTCATATGATGGACATGAAATTGCTTATAATCTTGTCATTAACAATATTGGGTGTTGTACATTGTGAACATTTTGCAGAGAGCAGACCATTTTAATGTAAAGGGCAATCTAATTTCATACGGTTGGATTAGGATCTGGTTACCGTGCATGAAAACTAATGGGCCTGTGGAACGCTGTGCCCTTTTTCTGATTGAATCACTCGTGCTAAATTTTTATGTATTTTGGTAGCAGCACATCGTCTGCCTATTAAGTCCCTCCACCACCTCATCTCCTCACCTCATCTCTGTCGTCAAAATAACTACCTGCGGTTAATATATAAATATCCTCTTTATATTTAAAATGTGATGTTTTCATTCATTTACATTCCAAGCACCATGTACTAACCACATGACAGACACAAATCATAATTATTTTCTTGAGCTTAAATGACGTCAGATGCTTTAGAGAGTTTGTGGGGGATCTGTTATTTGTTTTTGAAAGAGACTTTGTAGTGGGATGGGTTTATATTTGACCACCACATGAAATGTAAAAATCCCCAAATAGTCCTTTTGTTAATTTTTTGTGAGTCAATAAAGTTGTGAATTTTGTTGGTCAAAATATTGTTTTTGTAGCTATCTTGGATAACTTTTACCGCATTTCCGTCAGCACTCACCACAGCAAATTGTAATCCCTTATGCTCAGATCTATGCAACATCTTCAGAAATGAAAATATTGGAGTAAAAATATAGCACTACCTGGTCGGTGTTTGACCTGATACTGCATTTCCATATACAGTCTGTGTCCACTGAAATCCCCAAATATCTCCAGATGTTTATATGGTTTACCCCCATGCTACTGTCACGCTCTGCTCATCTGCCCCATTTTAATTGAGTCTATTTTTGCCTGGTGCAGACGGCATGCGCCAGTAAAACAAACACACATTTTGAACCAAGTTGATGAAGTTGTTCCCGAAACGTGAGGCTGTTTTAACAAGCTTAACTCTCCGAATGGACGTCCTTATCTACTCAAAAAGATTCCAGTAAGAATGCTGGAGGAATGTATTTCATCGAACCAGCAGCCTTATAATAATGGAGAATAATGGTGAAACGTGACTACTGTCTGCTATCTGAGTATCACATACCTCCCAGATACAAACACTTATGCCATGTTTTCGTTGTCTAGAGAAATATACCACTTTGCGATAAGAGTTTTAGTGAAAAATTTGAACGTAATCCACTATTGAAGCAACATCATGAAAATGTCTGAATGTAAATACAGGTGTACAGGGTGGATGATATGCCAAAAAGTTCATACCATGCAATTCTGATTTTAACACAATCCACGCACTCTTGTATCTTATTAAGGCAGTTTCGAGGTAACTAAAGCTGTTTCTGAGAGTTCACCCTCGACTTTGATCCGTTAAAGTCACCTGTAACTCACTCTTTACTCATCATTCGGAGGAGTTGTGGGGGACAGTATGATAATGAAATCACAATCACTTACATTTGTCATATGTTATTGTCTGGAATCTGATCACAATTAGATTTTTACTGTCATATTATCAACCTCTATACAGGTGTTCGCCCAAATAAATTCCTCTAGGGATGGGTAATATGTCAGGTCCAGTATCAGTATTTTCAGATATTGATTTTGATTCATTTGTATCGGCCAATATCAATATGAAATACAATACATTCAATACCAGTGTTTTTTGGTGCTGCCCCATTCTCTGTATGCCCATGTCAGTCTCAGATTTCCTCAGTGCATCAGTTTTGTCTTTTTGAACAGACTTCTGAGTAAAAATAGACCTGTATGTTTACACAAAAATGTAACAAATAACTTCCCAGATAAATACATTTTGTTATTATTTTACTAGTTAATTTGTGTTCTTTACTTCAACTTAAGATACGTTTTTGGGCCTTTGCTATAGATTTTAAAAGAAAAATATCAGTTATCGGCCACAGACCAAATCTGTGTCGACTCAAAATATCTGTATCGGCTCATCCCTGAAGTGTGCTACTTGATTTGCACCTTTTGTCATTCTACTTCAATGTAAACCCAAAATCAAAATAAGTGATGTAATTATTATATAATTATAATACAATAATACAATTATAGTATATAAAAATGTATAATAAACATGATTAGGCTGAAAAAACACTTTGCGTTGATTTAGACTGGTATATAAATACACATTTTGTTAAATGTGTTAAACAAAAAAGCATGTTTAGGTTTAAAGCAGACGCGTTATGCAAAATCAACTTTCCAGAGCTTTAAAAGGATGTTATAGTTGTTTCTCCTTCTCATTTCCCCTCAGAGTTGTATTTGGAGGGATTCGTGCATGTTAGAGCAATAGTCTTATTTTCAAGACTCCATATTTTACTGATCAACCCATTTTCACCGTCACCGACATACGTCCACTGCTCTCTACCTACTTCGTTCTCCTATTTTCTTACTCCGTGAGATTTGTAGGAATCCACAGCATCGTGTTGTTATTTTGGTACAAATGGAAACAAAAATCATCCGCTCGCTTGTGTTTATCTGCAGCTATTTGGGGAAGATGCCAACAGCTACATGGCACTTTGTTGTGATGACATTTACACCAACATCCCACTGGGCACTGGAGTTTTCTAACACAGAAGTCAGCTGACTTGTGTGTGTTAAGTTATTTTAGATGAATATTGTGATTTAAAATGTGCAAATTCTAACATAATGATCCATGATTGTCATAGATTATAACTATATAACTATATAGCAAACACAACATGCCTTCTTCCATATGCTTATAGGTCTATTGCCAGATTTGAACTCTATCACCCGTCTCTGCATTCTCCGACACTTTGTGAACTCTTCAACTCAAACTAAATACTTTTTATGTTTTTAGGGCTCAAAGAGTATTGAAGCAGAGGGAGATGAAGATGAAGAGGTGGAAGAAGATGGTTTGATACAGCCGGCCGAAGTCTTTGCACCAAAAAGTCTTATCCTTGTATCCAGGCTAGATTATCCAGAAATATTTCGGGTAAGAACATAACTTGCAATACCACCATTATTAATCTCTTAACTCTCAAAACTCCAACACTTATCTTATTTTAGAGACAATAAACAGTATTTGATTACTAATGTTTAAGATGGAAGCTCAAAATTTAAGTTTAAGATAATTATGTGTGTGTGTTTTGTTTTTTTCATGAACAGGGATGTCTGGGTTTGATTTATACTGTGTACATCGACAGCTTGAATTTCCCTTTGGAGGGGCTAGTGGCCAACCTCTTCACATTCCAGGTCCCCATAGCTGGAGGATCACAGGTAAACTATTGCTTTTTCTCTATGAGAATATTGACACTTTATAAATGGATGTATTGGTGCTTAACCACAAGTAGAAATGTCTTTATTATACATATATTTCGCTCATTAGTTTAAACGTGTAAAAAATATAAAATAAATACAGATTTTTTTCATGGCACTTTTATTTGTTCACACAAACGTCAGTGGATACAGTATATTGGAGATCCCGGAGATGAGGAATGATATGTGAAATATGAAATATGTAACAGTTTAATGATCTAAGAATTACTTTATTTAGTTTTCTAGATGGACAGAGCTAAAATAGTGAAGTTAGGTCAGTGCCTAAAGGATGCAAAGGAGAAACATTAGTTAAACTGGCACACAGTTAAACATACAGGTATGCAGGCAATGAAAATGATAATGTATGGCTTTTCCATGATATAAAAATTGTTTTTTTTAGACACAAAACATTTTCCTGAATACGTTATTCAAGATAACAAGACAAATTAGAATAAAAAAATCTATGAAAATGTTGGGACAGTGTAAAATGTCTGTCATGATATTATACATTTTGCTGAGAATTAGTTGTTTTAGTGAAAGACTTGAGTCACTTATACCCAACCCAAAACATCCTGACCAAGCTTAGCAACATCACAGAGAAGGGTACAGTGCAGCACCCACTCCTCCTGATGAGGTGCCCCAGCAGCATTGAAGGATGGGTCAAATGCAGAGGACAAAATTCCCTATGGGGATAATAAAGTGCACCTTATTTTACCTTAAATAGCAGCAACAGTAGTCATAAATTTGGGTGTCAAGTGTGAAATTGTAACTGTCAGCGTCAACGTGACAAAATGAACTTTTCCGTGACCTTTGTGTGTTTCTTTAGAAGTTGTTCAGCCTCGGAGCGGGAGACCGGCAGCTCATCCAGACGCCTCTCAATGACACATTACCTGTTACAGGCAAAAGTGTTGCCATGCTTTTCCAGCAGCTGGGTGGGTTCATGTTGTTGACACATTGAACACGGCCATAATATTTCTTCTATGGGCATATTTTTTCTGGCTGTACTTAACATTCCTGGAGCAATTCCTCTTTGGTGTTTTTAAGTCACATTCAAATGGCCTTTGTTATGTTCTGCACAAATCACATGGCATTTAACTCTAACGATTTTGCAATGAACTAAAGATTTTCTTGGTCTCAGGCAGATTATGTGGTGTAAATGTAGTCCTATCAGTGTTCAGAATGAGCACATGATGAAGATTTGATGCGGTCCATTAATTTTCATTGCATTGTTGATGGATTATTTAAAAGTGCATACATTCTGAGTCAGCAATTGTCCCCGCATTACTGCCCTGTCATTTCAGTGCTGTTTGTAATTATGCTGAATCTGTTATATGGATTTTTGAGATTAAATTATACACGTGAAGTTAATTAGAAAAATATTCAACTATATGATGATTCCACTTATTTTCTGTAATGGAAAATCTCAAATTATTGCCCTGTGCAAATTTTCATACACATGTGAGCAAGGTCATGTGCAACCCATTTGTACTTTTCCTGAACAGTCAACAAATTGCGTACTGTATCTGGTTCAAGTCTGTCAAAACAACTCTGAAAAATCTGAATTTTGTTAATTTATTCCACACCACTGGTTGGTGTTTCAGAGGTCACATTTTATTCAAAGTTATGTTGTATAAAGATATTACAAAGTGAATATGCAGTGTCATGAGTCTGCCAAATGCCCCCCTCTTGTAACCATTGCAGCAGTGGTTAGAAGTGTTAGAAGTCCATGTATTTTATCCCCTAAAT
Organism: Periophthalmus magnuspinnatus; assembly: GCF_009829125.3. Lineage (NCBI taxonomy): Eukaryota > Metazoa > Chordata > Actinopteri > Gobiiformes > Gobiidae > Periophthalmus > Periophthalmus magnuspinnatus. Next base: position 33,252,955 of record NC_047128.1, read on the forward strand.
ATCAGTAGGTTTACTCATGGTCCAAACTATAAGTTGTGTGAGCGAGCCTATAGGAAGATAAATTTGATCTCAGGTGATTAGCCGCACGTAGGCACTTAGGGGGAGTGTTCATTAGTTCATCCACATGTCCTTATATGGGCGGACAGGGGGCTGTAACAGGCAGGTCGACACTTTGAGCACAGGTCACTCAGTCACCACAGAGGAATGTGTGTTTCACATGTCATGCTAAACAGGAAGTTCATCCACTAGGGGCAAGATAAAACTGGCCGTCACCAACCGCACTCCCGCTGTTATTTTGTTTGTCTGTGTTGTCATTTTTCATAAAGGGCTCGGACTTGTGATAAGATAAGCGTGCACCTGTACCAAAGGTGTTACTATGAACAGTAGCCCAATCCTCTGAAGGGGGAACACTGTTTGCCTCTCAGAAATGTGTTTCCAAAAATAGTGTTTCTCCGCAGCATCTGGCACAGCTGTACTGAATTAGATCAACAAGCTCGCCTCATTCAGTCTAACACAGGCATGTTCACTTCACATTTTATTCATGCTTGAGATCGTCTTCCTGTTTATCACCAAAACATGGCAAAACATCCCGGGCCAGCGCCCCCAGTGGCGCTCATATGTCTGTGGCTGTTCCTCTTTCTTTATCTCGGCTTTGTGTGATAAATCATTCTGTCTGATACTTAATAAAAAACAATAACAGGAAATGGGAACTTAGAATTCACTCTGATTATCATACAGCTATTTGGAATAGTATGTAGCATTATATATCAAATTTCAAGACACCTGATGTATCTGTGATTAGGTCCTAGTCTTAATAATATCCTGGAATTAAACTATATATCTATATACTATACTATATATATCATAAATAAATGTACAAATGAGCAATTGCACAAATGCAATTGCTGATGATGTACTCATCCATGAACATAGACCTCAGTGTGGACCAATCTTGGAATCTCATTAATTCAACTCCTGGTTGCTTGTTTTTCCGCTTTTTTCCATTTCAGGAATCCACAATGTCTTAAGCCTGTTCTGTGCTGTTCTGACCGAGCACAAAGTTTTGTTTCACTCCACTAGTTACCAGCGTCTTGGAGAAGCATGCCGTGCCCTGGAAGCCCTCATGTTTCCTCTTAAATACAGGCAAGTGTCCCTTTCACAACACAGGTTACAGATGGCATCTCATGTGATTTTCCACTCACACCTCGGTTCCTTGAGTTTTATGTGGGTACTTGACTGATGATTAACCTAAAAGATGATTAATCATTCTTTTGGGTTTTTGTCATTGTAGGAATCCTTTCTTAACACATATGGCCTCATCTGACCTTCAGTGTTTAAAACTTGTTCACTTTCAAAATCATCTGGTCATTTATGTTTTTATTTATGAACGATTCATCACTCATTTAAATTACCTTTTTACTAAGATGAGCAGTTTTGGTTATTAGAAATTGTATAATTGTGCTAAATAAACCACAACTGTTTGTGTCTGTTCACAGCTATCCTTACATCCCCATCCTGCCCTCTCGGCTGCTCGAAGTGTTGAGCTCACCTACTCCTTTTATCATCGGTGTCCACTCCATGTTTCAAACGGAGATCCAGGATCTGGTGAGTGGAAAATTACCACAGTGTAAATGTCTTATTAAAGCAGTGATGTTGCTCCATTCTTCCAGTAAGTTGTCTATGGTATGAGATGTTTATTTAGCTGGTTTCAGTAGAATTTGCCTTCTCTGTGCTGAAAGCAGCCGTGACCAAAACACTTGACCTGTTCCTGTTTAATTGTGCTCCACAGTTGGATGTCATTATCGCTGACCTCGATGGAGGGACAATAAAGATTCCTGAGTGTATCCACTTGTCTCTGCTCCCTGAACCTCTGTTACACCAGACGCAGACGGCACTCTCCCTGGTAAACACTCACACATGTTGTTTGCACGTCACATAGAGATTTATTTATCCATGTTAAGAAATGTGGCATTATTCTGGAATAGTCTAGTTATTTTGGAAGTAGAGACTGGTGCTTTTGTGATATAAAGTCACCACAAACATTATTTTGTTATTTTTGTCATAAATAAAATATTTTATCTGTTTCTTCTGAGGTTTTGCACCCTGATTTGGAGATAGCAGACAATGCATTTCCTCCATCCCGCACTACACCTTCTAACATCAAACTGTTGGTAAGTAGTACTCTCGCTCTGCTTCACGTTATTCCAGTGAGCTGTAATTGACACATGAGGAGTGCAGAAAGTTTACATACTGACACAAAGTGGCTTGTTACCGTAAAGGCAAATAAAAGCCTTGTGCATAAATGATTAATCAGTGCAGCTCTGTGGTATACCTGTTTGATGAGTGCTTGTGTTTTAGGACAAGGAGGTACGGGCAGTCTTTCTCAGGCTGTTCGCGCAGCTCTTCCAGGGCTACAGGTCCTGCCTACAGCTCATCCGCATCCACTCTGAACCCGTTATTCACTTTCACAAGGTAAAGCAACTGTGAAATCAAATTTGCCCCCAAGCATGTATTCTAATTTTGCTCGTTTATACTGTGCAAACAAAAGGATTTGTCCAGTTAGTCAAGAATGTGCAGCTTGAGTGCTTGAGACTTGCAGATAAACTTGTCAGTGTGAATAGAGAGCAGAATGCGGCTGTAGCACATTCATGACTTTTGAGACGATCCTTTTGTTTACGCGAGGCTCAGTCCACAGTCCTGTAACCTTGGGCAAAACCCGGCTTGGAGCCATATGAAACGTATTAGGTTTACATTTTTGTTTGGTGCTGGGTTTTTGTTTGTTCGTGTCTGTGTTGTTTCCGTGGTAACCCCTTTGCAGATCATCCTCTGTGGACCCCACATGGATCAGATTATAAACAAATGCTTGTTCGCCTGCAAATGCTGAGAGGATGAAGGAAAGAAGTGTGTTTTATCTATTCTCACCACACACATAAATTATTATACATAAGATAAATGAGATTTATATCCATGTTGGCATTTATGGCTAGATTTATTTCCCTTTTGACCGGGCTGTAGAGGTGTCTGTGCTTTCAATAATAAAAGATACTGATCTCTAAGACCCCATGCAGAGGTATTTTTCAGCTTGTGATTTAAAAATGGCTCAGCGTTTGCATTCAGTTGACAGTCTATCTATAGATGTACATTGTATTGCTCCCATCTGTGTGAGATTGTAACTTAATGTTGTTCTGACATTTCACAGACTGCCTTCCTGGGCCAGCGGGGCCTCATCGAGAGCGATTTTCTGGCCAAGGTTTTGGATGGCATGGCCTTCGCTGGCTTTGTCTCAGAGAGAGGTCCGCCTTACAGAGTCTGTGATCTCTTTGATGAGGTATTGAACTTTTCAAATTTTACAACCTTATTTTTGTCACCATTATGTAAGTAAGTATTGAGTTATGTTGTACTTACAATGTAATTTACCCTTTATTTCAGCTGGTGGCCTTAGACATTGAAAACTTTAAGGAAGAAGGGATCAGTCCTGCCAAGCTGCAGAAACGAATCAGGGAATTATCTGAGCAGTTCTATAAAAATGCAAGTTGCATTCATGTATTCATTATTCATTCATTCTCATGTACAAGATTAAGTGGCATATTTGAATTATTTTTCTTTTATTTATTAATATTTGTAGGAAAACCCAAATCCACACATGGCTTTTCAGAAAGTGCCTCGGCCGTCAGAGGGCTCTCACCTGCGGGTACATCAGGTGCCCTTCCCGCTGTTGGATGATGAAAAGATAGAGATGCTTCTTCAGGAAGGTGTGGCCAAGCACAGCAGTGCACCTGTCTTTACGCGACCAGAGAAGAAATGTGTCGTGCCCGCAGGACCGCCCGTTGGTATGAAAATCCTCAAAAGTAACAATCTGCTATAGAAAATGTGTGGTAGCCTCCTTATATTTACTATGTATTTGCAGTGTCCTTCATGGGCAAGTGTGGCTCAGTGTTTAACAGCGCACGCAGGCTGGAGGTGGTGAGGAACTGCATTTCCTTCATCTTTGAGTACAAGACCCTGGAGACAGAGAAGGTAGTGCACACATTTGTTACATTGCAGCTAATCAACCTTTGGAGAGGGTCATTATTAGCTGAAGGCAGTAGATATAACGCACTTGGGTTGTTGTGCTGTATTTTGCGAGCCCGTCCTCACACATGTGTCTGTGTTTGTTTTTGTTTAATGACTCCCAGCTGGCACACCCACAGTATAGCCACTAAGACAATAACAGTTTTTTCAAATAATCATTTGATTTATGTATGCTGCTTTTGCTAGAAAGATTTAATCTTCTATAACAAATTTCATGAATTATTTCGCAAACCTCAAATTAAAGCTGAAACCAGCAGGACTCCACAAATTGGTCTTCTTACGATTCTAAACTTTACTGTTAAAGTAGTGAAAAGGAGTGCTTTGTTGGTGTCACTTTACTCAAAAAATTTAAATTAATATAATGATCCAAAAATTAAAGGGAATTAAACTATAAGAATAGTGCACCCTTAAGTTATTTCTGACTTGTTCCTTCTGCATGCTTTCAAATGTACAATGTCACCAACAAGTATTTGGTTGCATGTCTCATGTCTATATGGGATTTTAACCATTCATTTTATGCTTCCCATCTGCTTTATTTAGCACTTATATAACCCAGCCCTACATTATGGTGATAATGTAAGAATGCATATCGCATACATCCTCTCAGCCCCCCATGAGGCTATAAATCTTATACACCAAATGGTCAGGGCAAATAGCATTACCCCAAACTATGACTTTACACACTCCGACATTCCTCTATAATAACATTTTGGCAAAAACATGTTAGAATTTATTATTTAACCTTATTAATAATTTTATATGGCATTAGTAAGGAATAGTTTAGATCTTTACTTTAGACCTGTGTGTATTCTGAAAGTAAACCTACTACAACACCTATGAAATAACATATATATTGTTCTCCTAGTGTAATTATTAGTATTTTTTAATAACTTGTTTTTCCCTCTACAGACCCTACCTGCTGCATTGCGGGCCCTCAAAGGGAAAATGGCTCGACAGTGTCTGACTGAAGAGTTGAGCCTTCACGTCCAGCAGAACCGTGCAATCCTCGACCATCAACAATTTGATTATATCATTCGAATGATAAACTGCGCTCTCCAGGTGAGCCTATGCGTGTTAGTACAGAAATACAAACAAAAGCGTGCATTTTTTTGGCCTAGTTCTTGGGTTGCTTGTGAAACTGTGTTAGTATGTGTCTCTGAGCTGTCCTATAGCGTCACAGAGGCTGTACTGAACCAGAGCAAACCAGTCTTTATTGGTGGTTCCTTGAATTTTACTACGTGGCATCAGTCTGTTCCGGGGCATTTTAATACTTTTACAAAGTCCTCACAAAGTGCAGCTTTTATAGAGTGACTCTGGATTCCATTCATTCTTCTTCTCCGCCTTCAAACTGATAGACGCCAATTAATCCCACCATCTGCCCGAGAGGACAAGAGAAGCCATTTGATGTCATTTGTTCCACAGTTATGAAACAAGACAAAGACATCCACAGCGTGAATAAGGACAAAGGCAAAATGTAGCCGCATAGTTTCCAATTTTTTTTCCCAATTTAAGAACATAGATTTATGAAAAAGTGTAAAAATACTCAACAACTGTACACTTCATGACAACATATTAAATAAAAGTAGCAGTGAGACCTCCTGCAGTCTGCATTGGATTAGGTAAAAAATTACAATGAACCAGACCTGTGAATGGTTCAAGTGTTTGTTTTAATTGGTTAAACTTATATCGGAAATTATTCAGCCCTAAAATGTTCTGCTCTGAATGTCTCAGGTATAATGTCAAATACCACTAAATTCAAAATAATTTCATCTTGTACTATCGTTCACTTTTAAAATACATGCCAAATATTTGTTCATGGCTTTAAATTTGAATGTTTATGCAACCAATTTGTTGTAAATGGGCTGTAAAGGTAACATTAATAGTAAATGGCTTGACGGTAATTACTTTCATACTTTGCTCTCGCCCCTCTCTTTCAACACAGAGTCAGATAAGAACCCCCTAAAATGATATCAATGAGTGTATGTGCCAACAGTTGTGCGCGGTTGGCTTCTTGTGAGACATCTCAGTGTGACCTTTTCCTCCAAAAATGTTGACTTCAGGTTCAGAAGAGTGACAACACGATGGCTCATTAGCACTGCTGGCAAATATGACACGTTCCATTACAATAACCATGTCATTATCTAGCCTGATGCAACGTTTACAGTTAAATGGTTTGCTTGGGGCTAAGTGACAGCTCAGTGTCATGAACCAGACCAGTCAGTGCTGTAGCGTGCGGCTCGATGTCTGCAGTCTGTTGAGAAATGTACAATAGGCCAGAGGTTAACGGGGGTTGATTCTGTACCTTGTCTGCGCTTGTTAAGGTTTTTTTCCCTTTCTTCCATGTTTGTTGTATGCGAGACCTAAAAATATGTTTTTTTGTGACAGTTTTGGTATGTTTGCATTACAATGATGCATCCTTCCTGTACTGTTGAAATACTTATCAGTACGACAGCCATAAATTAGGCAAAATGATGACCCACTCATTAACTTCTAATCTAATTGCTGATTAGCGTTAGCATGTGGACGCATGCTTCTTCTCACTCCCATCTTTTGGGGGGGAGTCAACTTGCACAAGCCATGTGGGGGAATGCGTCCTGCTGTGCTGATGTATCCTGGCATCTCAACCATTTCCTGTGCGATAGGATTATGAGTCCTTTGCATTCTCCTCTCTCATGGTCCCAGGCCTCATGGTGCTGCAAAGACGTGCTCTGAGCGGCCATTTACCCTAAGAGGGGCTTATAGGGGGGTATAGGATTCATGGAAAGCTACTGCAGATGGAGAGTTTTGCATGCTAGTCGTAGTATCATGTTGTAGCACTTATATAAAATGCACAACGTGTTCATCAAGTTTAAACTTTAAGCTAAATCAGTGTCACTACTAGAAAACAGCTAGAATGTAAGATGCTAGTTTAGTATTTATATGTAATCTATTTTATTATAAGTATTTCATAGGACCATGGCATTATTTCTATACATCTTTTTTGTGGTATAGAAATGTGTCCAACTTTACAAGCTGTACTTGGCTTGCCTGGCACAATATCTCTGTATTTTTATACAAAGGAATATCAGTGGCCTTGTTCATATGTAAACTAAACTCTGATTATAATCTGATTTTTGGACCTTTGATTACATCAGTTTTTGCAGTTTAGATGTAATTTAGGTAAACTTAAAGGAACCATGATCAGAAAGGAATTGGATGATTTGGATTTTGACATTTCATTTACTTTAAATAATCTTATAATTCCAAAAATGTATATTGATCAGAATTTGAGTGCAGGTCACTACTTCCTCCACCTTCCTCACCTTGAGCCAGATTCAGATGATACCGTACAATCAGATTAGTTTATTTCAGTGACAAATGTGAAATGAAGGAACTCATTGGTTAACCATAATTTTGAACTAAATCAAACATATCTCACCTTGGATTAACAGAGTTTAGTGCTTTACTCAATGATTCTGCATAAATCTGCAATGTTGTTCAGTCCTCTTTGTTTTTTTGTTTTGTTTTTTTTCTGTTGTTTTTTCCTCGTAAGAACTCTGGGAGACACAACCAGAGAGCAGACTCGCATTTTGGAAAGTATGGGAGAAGTTTGTATTCTGGATCCCAGGGAAACACTTAGATGTTTCCATGTTGCACAGTCAGTAAGACCTACGACGCGTCTAATTAATGAACCATCATTGTTAACAAAATTGAATTCACCCCCTTCCTTACTCTATTCATTTTCCCGTCTTCATTATTTTAAACAACTCTTCACAATACATAATGGATTATTTCATTACTTTTGTGTAAAATTAAACCCATAAATTTGCATCTTGCTGAGAGAACATTGCCTTTTCCTTCTCCATTGGTACTGAATGATGGATGAACTTGTATTACACGGACACTGGGAATTTGGTCAGGAAGTCATTCCCATGTCCTCATAATCTGTTTCCCTACATAACAACCAGTTTGTGCAGGTAAACATCTGCATTAATTACATTTTACGATGATGCAATGTGCGTTATTTGTCCAGAGCAAAGACATTGAATCCCACTTCTGCACTGATTTATTAAAGGTTTGCTATGTAACTTTTTGGTGGAGGGTTTGACACCTGCTAGTCTCTTTGGAAATGCTATGTTATTGTCTGAATGTCCCACCCTATGGCATTACACATATCCATCTTGCATTTATACAGTTATAGATGAAAAACATGCATTTGACTCCACTGATCTGACCTGTAACTTGGTCTGGTTGTGTCCCCTGATTGTTTCCATGTAGGTAGTTCAATTTAATGTCATACTGTGAAACATTCCAGGCATAAAATCTCAATGAAGACAAAACCATGACGGTTCCTTTACCAGAAAAGTTGCAGTGTTCCTTTCGATAAGCTTCAAATATTAACATACTTCTACAATTCTGTAATGACAAATGTCCAGTAAATAAAGTAAAAAATGCAATTTCCAGGAAAGCTGAATGTTGACATTTTAGGAACCAGCACATCGTTTTAGTTATTTTAGACTAGTTTCAGTTTTTTGCTACGTGTTAAAAGTCAGAGACCTGCATTAGTCACTATATTCATCATGGTTCCTGGAGGTCCGCAAACAGACAGTATAACAGCCCGAAAGACGTAAATAATGGGAGGAAAAGCAGGCAGCAGGACGTCCTCAGCAGCGTTCACATGACCATGGTAGATGTCTGTTTGTTTGAGCTTTACTTTGATGGCTGCTTTCCAGACAAAACACCAAACTATTTTAGTTCATTTAGTACTATTTTATACTGCAGTGTGTGACTCAATCTCTGTGGGGTACAATTGGTGGTACTCAAGTATTCTTCAGCATTAGGACACAGGAATATCTTAAATTCTGCTACGTGGTTCATGGTCAGAATAATCCTGGTTAATATAAATGTGCACAGCTAAAATATTAATGTTAATGTGTTCTAAATTCCCGTGCCATTTGACTAGAGATGTTTTTATTTTCTGTGAAAGGAGAAGGAAAGGATCACAACAAAATAAAAGGAAATTGGTCATATTCACAGTACCGTTTCCTGGCAAAAGCACAGTGGGCAGATTCACATCGCCTGTCTGCCACCTGTGGGCCTCTAAAAGTGGAATTGCTTACTACATTTTAAATATATAAGTGTGCTTAATGCTTTTACTACATTATGGTGACAAACATTGGTGGACTATACATTTTAAATGATAAATAAATAGGGTATTGTTAATTTAAACTATACATTTTCAGTGTCTTTGCATGTCCAGAAAAAAAAAAATCTAGAAATGGCCCTGCATATTTGTTTAATTTTCAAAATGATGATATGCAACTTTTTATTTATTTCAACGTAATCATAAAATCCTGAAATACTTGTAATGGCTCCACTTCTGTTTATGGCCTTTATCTTTGTGACCCTGTGACTTACCACATTTTTAAGGATGCTTGTAAACAATGAACTGGTGTTGCTCCAAGTTGGAAATTTTTACCCCAGTGCAAATGAGTGCTAGGAAAAACACTGCACATACCACGTGGCTCGGTCCATGGGGGTCCAGGCGGGAGGAGGCAGGCTTTTATCTGAAGCTGTAGCCAAACTTGTGTTTTGCATTTTCCTTCTGTACTTTGTTTTTCTTTACTAGTTTGATACATTTGAAATACATTTCTTTGGCAGTAAATAGTTCAGACCTCTCATTATAGCTCATTACCACAAGCAAAGCGTTCATCACTACATCGTCTTTTCTTCTAATGACAGTGACAAACGAAACTAAAACAAACAAGTAAGAACTGATTGTGTACTCTGAGTTTCAGTCAGGTCACATGCGATCTTTAGGTTTTTCCTGGTTTAAAACAGAATTTCCTCTGGCAGCTCTCATTTACAAAGTTCAGCAGATCCTACCCAAGTCTTCCACCCATAAGTACCAATTTCCTGTGGATAAGGCCAAATTGTGCAGTTCTATTCTCGCCATTCTCTGAAATCTCTTTTGTGAGGTTTTGTTAGAGCCCCTAAAACTTTTCTCTAAATCTTTTAATGCACCACTTTTTCTCTAGAAAGCACTAAATATGACATCTTTGACCTGAAACGGTCCCAGAGCAAAAGTAGTTTGTAGTTACTTGAAGATATCAAAACAAATGACTTTCAAATACAACTTCTTTTATAAGAAAAAAATATTGACATTTCTTTCTATTGAATCACTGTGTCTGCTGTGATAAATAATAAACCCTTTGTCTAGACAGAAGGTCGGATAGTGTGGTCATAGTGAATTAGACTTGCTCATTTAATTCAATAAAACCAAACAGAAGATTACTAAGAAATTGGTGACAGAGGTGCTTCAACAATTGTGTCAAGGCAAAGATTATATAACCGATTGGAAGCACATGTTACCACCACCAAGCAAACAGAGTGGTTTGGCAGACCTTTATAACCATTATTTTGACATTTACCAGGGCTGTGTGACTTTATATAACAAATAATATACTAGAAATGCATTAAAATGGTTGCCCTAAATGTATATTGTTCCAGATTTGTTCTCTGTTTAAAATGTGATTGTTTTCTTATAAACAGACAAAATTTTTTTTTTTTTTTTTATTTTGTCCACAGGACTGCTCCACGTCAGAAGAGTATACAGTGGCTGCTGCCCTGCTACCCCTGTCAACTGCATTTTATAGGGTAAGTCTTGGGACAGTCTGTTCTTTTGCTAACCACATCAGTGTCCTCTCAACTAGCTTAGTGATATTATGTTGAAATCACATTCAGTAATATGACATCACTTCCCATTGTTGGACATTTTGTGGCTTGAAAAGTTAAACTAGACAGAGTTCATTTGTTATAATTATGACTGCGGTGAAGACGAGAGGGGAACAGAGTCATGGAGCGTCTCAACAGGTGCCATTATACATTTGTTTGGGTAATCAGCCATGTCTTTGCACAGTCAACAGGAAAATGTACTTGTTATGTCAAATAAACAAGGCTCTAAATACAACTCAGATGTCATGTTTTAAAGAACAGTATGTACGAGGACAGTATGTACATTGAGTGCAGATACCAGTAAGTTGTTTTTTTTTTACAAATGCTGATTATATCCAAATGTGGCATATTCACCTTTCATTCTCTACTACCTTCTATCACTACCATAATATAAATCTTATGTAACTACTGCTCAGACAGTGGTAGTGTAACCATTACCCTGCAACTAGAGAGTCACAGCTATTGCAGACATTCATGCAGTTTTGACAAATGATCAACAGGCCTTGAATTTGAGCAGACTGTGAGTATGTATGTATGCAAGTCTGCTCAAGTTTCACCTTTCTTCTTCTAGGCAGCACAGCCTTGGAGAGGTGTGCACCTCTGTGTTACTCTGGTTGGTTAAATAAAGTGTGACTTTTTTCTATTTATTGGCAGAATGATCACAATATGAATATTGCACTTGCATCAAAGGAGTTAGAGTTTTTGTACTAGTTTGCCACATCTGGCGTTCAGTGGAACGGCAACTGCAGTGTTGTACACGTTCATTGTGTGCAGACTTATATGAGCACGAATCAAACAACTCTCAAAGACGCATCTTCAACCTTCCTCTCCAAAGCTTGTGAACGAGTCACATATTGCTTCATATTCGGCAGTAACGCTGCAAATACACAGCAAGTGTAAGCCTAATTCACAAGTTTGCTATTAGCAAACTGGAAATAATCTAAATGCATAATGTGCAGTGCCCAAAAAAAACCCAAAACATGATATGCACAAACTGAATGACTGGCTACCATCTAGATTAGCGTGATAAATATAAGCAAGACACATTATTCCTTATTTCAGAACTATATCTTACCTTCTCATCAGAAGAAAAGCCAACCCTGGGTCCCTTCTTATTCCCAGCTTAGACCTGAACTCTCTCCATTTCTCAAATGCTGCACTCTTGTCTGACTCTGGCACCGGTCAGACTCTAATTTTGCCCTTTTGATCACACTAGATAAAGCCTTTCTTTTCTTGATTCTTAGTGGAGTCTGATGGTGTTTGGGAAGCGCTGGAGGCTGGTCTCTTACTTGATGATGCAGAATTCATCTTCCAACTCTGTTATGATCGTTAAAAGCTCGGTTTACTTATTGCGGCGTATCAGGAAGCCAGATCCAATGAAACAAGGACATGCATTGCATCACTTCTGCTGAGACAATGCGGGTTTTTCAAACCTGAATTGGTCTCACATAATTGACTGTGTGAGCTTATAGAGGCAGCCACAGGGGAAACAGAAAAACTCATTCTGCTCATCAAGCATTTGATGTATAAAAGTATAATATATGTATAAATAGTCATTTTGAGCGTTTTAACTTGCGCAGTGCCCCTTTAATGTTAATAGTGATTCTTCTAAGAATAATAGGACGTTGTGAGCAGTGTATGTATATTTATTTATTTATTTTTGAATCGGTCAGTCTCAACAACTGTTGAATGGGTTATTCAGGATTGGACTCTGTGGACATTTAATACTGTTTTCATAGCAACCAAAAGTACTTGATCCCATATGGGTCAGAGAACATGGGAACGTCTGTGCACTGCATTTGTCTGCTCCCATCCCAATTCCCCATCTTTTGAAGTGACACCATTAGTTTTATAACTTGTCATGAGAGGAATCTTAACGGCTATGACCCCAAGTACAGGCTAGTATATATGAAGTCATTGCTCTCTCCTCTCTATGGCTTTAAAACATGAAAATATAGTGTGAGTCCAACATTTAAATTGATAGAAACTGGAACTGATTGGGATTGTAAAACATTTTCCAAAGCTCAATTACCCCCTGTACAGTGGCCCTGTGATGTGCACTGTCTAGTCTGGACAGTGGCTCTGCTATTTTATCTAAAAGGAATGACTGTATCAGGAGATTAACAGGTGTTGCTGACGTCTGGGTCATTGTTGTTCTGCCCTGTGCAATCTTGCATGATATTTCGTTTTCATTTTAATGTGTCCCCCAGGTTAAGTGTCTCTGTAGTAACCCAAACATAATTGAGACAGACTTACACAACACAAAACTCAGTTGTTTGCATTCTTTGAGCCAGAGTTTATATTTTGGTTTGGACTTGGGGGTTAGCCCTGTCAAATTGGCATGCTTTATTGCGGATATGACGTATTGGATGACCCATAGAGATGTCCAGCTCTTGACTTGTATCTAGCCATGTTTACTCAATTTCGGAACATTTATGTTTCTTGCACATTGTGTTTTTCTCTGTAGTGATTGCCTATGGATCGTGTGAGGGAGTATGTTTATTGGATCTAGCTAACATTTTCCCTATACTTTGTTTTGCTTGACTTAAAAGGTAAATAAAATGGTTGAATTAAAGGGTTTTCAGGTTTCAAAGCGCTGGTACTTTTCCACACATTACGCTGGCTCACTGACGAAAGTGATGAGATAGATTACATACAGGTCAGGCTTGCATTCCCACAGAGGAGCAAAAATAATGACTGTTTTGGTATCCACAACTTAGGAATGCTATGAATGCTTCTAAACAATTGTAAATAATGTTGCTGCCTCCAGGCTTGTGACATATCAAGCATTAGTCTGTGCACTGGCTGATTGAAGAGTAACTAAATGAGATTGGAGTATTTGGTGGTGACTTTATCCGTCTTACAGCTTTGACGGATAGAGTGAGATGTCTTTGAAATGCAAAGATACTTAACTGTAACTTAAGAACACAATCCAAAAGTTCAAAACTATATTTAAAATAAGTTTCCAGACCAATCCATAATATTTTCTGGCACTTTTAGATTTTTTTTTTTAAATATTTTGTCCCTTTCTTCCCTGAGATTTAATTTACAGCAATATTTTTAACCGATCTAGTCTTATAATGTACCCTCCCACTTCTAACTGATCAAATATACTGTTTAAAATGTTAGTATATTTTACACCATTACATTCCAGCAATAGTTTTGTTCCCCTGCTGTCTCCTCCTCTCCTCTCCATCTGTACATCTGAACACATTTTTGTCTGCTCTCCGAATTATCACACATATAAGGAAGAGATGACCTGGGTCAGTGTGACCTGCACATATCTGAAGTGTCAACAAAAACATCCAGACGGAGTATAGACAGGAGATGGATAGCCTCTGCTCCTACACACGCGCAACATCTGCATCAAAACATGCAACCCAGTCACGTGATGGAAAGTTAGCTCACCTCTCCCTGTCAGAATGGATTAATTTTATTTATTGGGAAATTGATTAATTTAATTTTTGCCTTCACTGAATGATGCAAAGGATAGACCTTCTTATTTGGGCTGTACAATTTTGGACTTTTTTCTGACAACCGTTGCAATTGTGTTTAGATTTGCAATTTATGTTTTAATAATAGGATTCTGTTCCAAGTTTACAGTTTAAACGTGTCCAAAAAGACTGAAAAATTAAATCACAAACTAATACAGGACTCGTGCTGGGTGTTGCAGATCTGAACTACAGGGTTAGCAGATTTTTTAATGTAGAATAATGCAGGATATTTTATTGTTTGAGGAGGAAAGTATAGTACTTAAAATATTGCAGTTCCTACCTCTTGTCTTTGAGTTTACTTCTCTGGGTCGCTAGAGTTGGCCCCATCCTATACTATACCAAACTATCCACTGTAGGGCTTTGCCAAAAACTGAAAAGATCAATACATTGCAACCTAAACTTTGGTTGATCTCGTTGATAAGGCAAGCGTATTTTAATCGACTGGTGTACAGCCAGTCGTGTGGCAGTAAGAGCGCATGGGACTGAGGAGGAATCACTCTCTTTTTTGGTGAAAGCTCCGAGTCACAGCACGTTTCTTTATGTGTCCTTGTGTCTCCTTGTAATTCACAAATTTTGACTTAAATCTGCACAGTTTGACTAAAAATCCAGTGTCTCCTTCCCTCTGTTTCTGTGTGACGTCTGCCCCTGCTCCCCCTCTCTGATCCAGCAATTGTTCCTCACCTTCTCTTCTCTCTTTCACTTGAAGAATGCACAGACATTGCATGTGTTACTGCTAGTGGTAATGCGTGCATGCTTTTGTACTTAATATATAGTACAAATTTCAAATGTGGATTTCTCTGTAATTTTTGGTCCTATCAACAAGAAATAAAACTGTAGTGTTTCTAACACCCTGCTCTCTATACCTGAAGTCCACCTGTATATTTTCATTAGTTTTTGCTTTTAATAAGAAGATGATCAAATCTAAAATTGCGATTGATCAATATGGGAGAAAATAAATATATTTTTTTCCCTCATATGGCCCAGGCCTAATCCACTGATCTGCATTAATTTAGCATAGACTTTTAGACTTTTATTTCTTCTATAGTTATTCATGGCACACATTTGGCTGTGGGTGGATGTGAAGGAATGATTTTAATTACATTTTGAGTTACATCCTATGATATGTAAATACATACATGCATACCGGTACTTGTTTGTGTATGCTTTTACCATTTAAAAGCATATACAAACATGTCAAAATCAAATCAAAGTTTATTCATAAAGCCCTGATTTGAAAATAAGGAAGTAATCTCAATAAGAATAGCTGATAAGAAATTTGTTTTATGGTTTTTCTAAGAAGCTCCTCCAATTTGGCTGCACAGCTTTGCATTAGTTGCTGTGGAGTCATTTTTGTGGTATTTATGACTAAAGATAATACAAGATAAAATTATTAAGAAGACATTTTTCAGCCAGGTATTCACCATTATAAATGCAAATGACAATTTTATTTTTGATCTTCTGTTTTTGCAGCCTTTTTAATATAAAATATCACGTTATTATGCAAGTTAGCCTCAGACATACATGGTGTAGTGTGACATATTTGATAATAATAATACATTAGTCTTATGCAGCATCTTATGTAGCACTTTTCAAAGTCACTTTACAGTTTTGTCCATTATTCATTCACTCCATACTCAGTGGTGGTAAGGTAATACTGTAGCCACAGCTGCCCTGGGATAGACTGACTGAAGTGAGACAGCTGTGTCATCGACCCCTCTGACCACCACCAATATGAACAAACCACATTCATACCAGGCAGTGTTGGTGAAGTGTCTTGCCTAAGGACACTAGAACAGTTTTTGCCAGTGGTGCCCCTTTGTGACCTCTGGTATTCCCAGTGGTCTCCTTTACTAACACCTGTACTGACCAAGCCCAGCCCTGCTTAACTTCTGAGATATGATCAGGCTTTGACATGAAGGTTTGGTCACATGATAATCACTATCAAATAAAGTAATATATTAATGAACAGTTTTTATAACAGGCTTGATATTCAATTTTCTTCAGTCAACATCAATCACCAAGTAAAAGTGACAAACTTTGGTATCCGGTGTAAGACAGACTATAAAGTAAACATTAAATTAAATTGAAACTACTTCCACATTTTACTCGTGGCTTCTGGACTTAGCTGAGGGGCGGACTTCTGTTTGTTCCAGTCATTTATTGCTACACTCGACTTCTTACACTTAAAGAACGATGGCGTAATTTTCCATGCATAGCTCTGTGTGATTTTGTGTATACAGTATGGATTAACATTAATGCTTTTGGCTTAGAGAACTGCGTGTTCCCTTTAGGAGTTTTTTTTTTTTTTCAGGCAGCAGGTGCTTAACTCTTTAACACAAAGAAATCAAAACAACGGCCTCTGCTTTATAAGACGAGGGGTGGTCTGTCACCCCATTAAGTGAATACACAAAGAGAGAATGATGAATACCTCTGGAAGTTACACATCCCACTTGTTTTTGTTTCCTTTTCTGGTATTTAGGCCATTTTGTTTCAACTCACAAATCATGTGGCTTAACCCCGGAATCATCTAAAAAATAATAAATAATACCCTTTAATGTGCTATTATCATTTGGGTGGTCTATTTGAAAAGTATGACAGATATTGGTGTGTTACATAATGGTGAATGCTGTGTCTTGTGTTTTGCAGAAACTGGCCCCTGGGGTGAACCAGTTTGCCTACACTTGCATACAAGACCATCCTATTTGGACTAACCAGCAGTTCTGGGAAGCCACTTTTTACAGTGAAGTTCAGAGCCAAATCCGAGCTTTGTATCTAAATACATTGGAGAAGGGTAGCGTCATTGCAAAGCTTAAGGTAAGAAGGAAATAAACAATATAATCATCATAATCTTACTGAGTGCATTTGCAGATATTTCCATTCACCGTCTCTTGGCTCACCTGTCTCTGCAGGAGGCTGTACCTACTTCTACTGTGGTAAAAGACGAAGAGGATCAGACTGCCATGGATTTGGCAGCGGAGCAGCTCAGGTGTTGGCCCAACCTGAGTAAAGAGAAGCAGCATGAACTGGTGAAAAATGAAGAGAGCACTGTGTTCAGCCAGGCCATCCACTACGCCAGCCTCATGGTCTACCTGCTGGTCCCTCTGGACACCAGCAAGAACAAACTACTGCGCAACCCCCCAGCAGCAGACTGGGAGAGTGGGAGCAACAGCATCGTCACAAACAGGTTCCTGTGGACAAAATATTGAATATTCCCATCAGAGAAGACAATGTGCCATTATCTGCAATACAAATAATCTCAATTCACTATAAACATAATTGTTTGACAACTGCTAAAATAATGATTAGTTTCAACTCTATTGCCGTTGTCGGTGAACAAAATTTAAAAACTTGCAATGTTCTTGGATCATTTATAACTCAAGCAGCTCAGTGTTGTACAGATTTAAAGACAAAAAAGTATTAGAATAAGCAAAAAGTATGTAAAACCCATCGCAAAAATTACATAAAAAGTTAACTTAAAACATGCCATACAGAACAGAAAAACAGCACTGGTACCAGATTTAATAAGGTTATAGTTTTATGTACCATAGCTAGCAGTTTACTATTGGCACACATGGATGGAAATATGTAGTGAAAAATAAAGTTAAGATAGATCAATTGTCTCACCTGGTTAAAGCCTTGTGCTAAAGTTTTATCATTTGGGATAATTTATTCCTCTAAAAAAATTAGGTGATAAGTTATGTGGGAGGACATGAAGCAAGCTGTGTGCATGATCTTTTCTTCTCAGCCAAATGAAATATTCTCCCTGCCCAGTAAAAGTCCATGTGGTGTGCTTAAAACCAGCCATAAAAGAGAAGGGTGTTCAAGAAGACAGCATGTGTCCTTAACCAAACTGTTGAAAGAAAGGATGCTCTGGATTATGTCAGAAAAATGCTTTGCGTTGCATTCAGATCTTTGAAATATCACAGATTCTGAGAGAATGCAATTGAGAAACATCAGAAATGTTGTGGCCAAATGCATGTTCTTTTTTGTTCTATTTTTGCCTCGGACTTGTTTGTCTAAAAACACATTTGGATCGCATCACTTTCTATTTGTGGAATCCAGCAGGAGCCTTGCATCACTATCACTGCCTTATATAAAACATTATTATTGGCTAACTAACTCAGTGATTGATACAGCTCTTGGTGCCTTTGTCTATTGGGCTGCAAATCACTGCGTTTTACTGCTCTTTACTCTCAGACCCTCCTAAAGTTCTTTAAAGTCAACACACAATTCCCAAAGCGCTGATCTGTCTTCTCTTAACTCTGGTTCAGCCTTTTCATATTTGTCATTCTTCATTTATGCCTCTATTTACAGCATCGCTGGCAGCGTGGCAGAGAGTTTTGACACTGAAAGTGGTTTTGAAGACTCTGAGAACAGCGACGTGGCTAACTCTGTGGTCAGGTTCATCGCTCGTTTCATCGATAAGGTGTGCACTGAGAGTGGGGTGACGCAAGACCACATAAAGAGCTTGCACAGTATGATCCCAGGTAAAACCATGAGCCTGACTGTAGAATTTGTTTACACAAAATCAGCAAAGTACAGTGAACAGTAATACTAATATATATTACTAGTGCCGTGATATATACACTGTCTTCAAACGGAGAGCCGATGAACACTGTTGTACTTGGACTGTGCGTACATGTGGTAATTGACCTCTACTTCTGACCCATAGGCATTGTAGCTATGCAGATGGAGGCTCTCGAAGCAGTTCATAGAGAGAGCAGAAGACTACCCCCCATACAGAAGGTAAGTGTTCTTTACACCCTATATGAACTTAGATATTTGCCGGAAAAAGTGCAAATGTAAGCATTTGCAAGAAAATAAACAAGTGAGATTTATACAAATCTGGCATATTTGATGTAGTCTGTCAAAATAGCTGTAATTTCTATGAGTGCTGTCAAGAGTAAATCATATTTGATATAGGGCACTTGGTAACATTTTGTACACCCCCCTCTCCTTATAAACTGATCCTGTTACGTCAAACATTTTTCATGTATGAATGATTGGCTACTGACATTTGTCTCCTTGAGTTCTTGCAGGACTTTCCATCATTATTGCACTTGTATTTTGCCAGTTGGCTTTTGGAATACCATGTTACTTTTCTGCCAGTTTTAGGTCGTTCCCTTCGCGCACACTCATGCATACAGGCAAACAACATGCCAGCATTGTCATGGGAGCGACTTGGAGGGCTCGGTGAGCAGTCTGGGCTGATGTCTGGTTCATTTTGTTGCTAATGTCTCATATTAATGTGTTGGACAGCACTTTACCTGGACTGCTCACTGCAAATAGCATGCCAAATACTAAAAGTCTGTGAATGCCACTATATGTGGTTGAAATAACTGTAGCAGGTTCTACGTTATGGAAGTAGCATGGTTAAACGAGGTTAAGGAGATGTCCTCAGCTTGCTTTGATTTTATCAATGCTGTCAGTAATCCTTTTTTTTTTTTTTTCAATTGTAAAACTGAACACAAAGTATTGCAGCTTTTCTCATCACCTTACTGACCTTTTATTAGCAATGCACAGTAGATTTTGCACCTGATATTTGTATCTTGAAAAAACGTTATCTCTGCCATCATTGTACCATGGTCCTCAGGCCCAAAAGCCAATACAATACAATGTAATGACTAACGACCTGTTAATGATGGAAACTTTAAATGTTTGGGAAATTGTGATTTCATGGAAATGCAGTTGTTTTTTCGTTTCTTTTTAAGAGTATTTTTTTCAACCTAGTTTTTATTGGTTGGACAGCAGTGGTTGTTTTTTAAAGTGCTTTAAAAATAAACTTTAACTATAACCTTTAGCTCTTCTTTCCAGTTCAAAATGCTAACACGTTTTGGTTTAAGCATGTAATATGCTTTTTTAACACTATGACTGCTTTCTCACGTATAAAGTCTTCATGCTTTCCTAGAATCAGTGACTTCAGTTTAAGGTACAGTTTGTCCATATGCAGCTGTCCTCCTGTATGAGCCATTATCTCTGTTCCTTCCCGTCAGCCTAAGATTCTGCGTCCTGCTTTGCTTCCTGGGGAGGAGATGGTGTCCGAGGGGCTGCGGGTGCTCCTGGATCCAGACGGTAGGGAGGAGGCCACGGGAGGCCTGCTGGGGGGTCCTCACATTCTGCCAGCAGAGGGTGCTCTCTTCCTCACCACGTATCGCATCATCTTCAAAGGCATTCCTCATGACCCACTTGGCAAGTAGCAAATTAATTAACCAACTTTTGTTTTTGTACTGGTCTTTAATAGGTTTAGATGCACAGATATGTTTTTAAGAATTCATTAGTTTGTTTTTTTTAAGAGGATCCTTATTCTGTGAAAACATCGAGGCTCATTACATTTTTTTTGTTTATTTTTATTATAAAGATGGTAGTTTCTGTTACTTTTCCTCAAAGTGTGACACTATTTCACTTTTAATTTCTAAAAGAGTGTGTCATTCAAACTGTTTCTAGTTGGAGAGCAGGCAGTGATCAGAGCTTTCCCAGTGTCCACAATGACCAAAGAAAAGAAGATAAGCATTCAAAATCAACTGCAACAAAATATGCAAGAGGGTCTACAGCTCCGCTCTGCATCCTTCCAGGTAAAGTGCCACTTTAACATCAACAGAGAGTGATGTTTGTCAGAAATACACTTTGCTTCCTTGTCTGTCAGACTAGACCTGCACTGACCCAAAACAACCTGGCTCTGAGGCTGTACTGTGGCCTTTATCACATGTTATTTCCCATGTCTGTTTCTACTATTTCATCACTTTAAGAAAGCTTCCTCTAACGATTTGGCATTAGAGGAAGATTATACTGAATTGTATTTTTAATGTAATTGCATCAATATTGTTCAACTGCACCTATATTATCTAAAAACATTCCTGTATTTGTAATTTATTTTCAATGTTCCAAGGTTGAATTGTCATTTTATTTTTGTGTTGCATTATTGTTTGGGTATTTGGGTACCATATGACAAGTTGGCAGACTTCCTTATGTTATTACCTCTTGCAATATTTTTTATAATATTTAATCTTTTACTAATTTTTTTGCAGTTGATAAAAGTTGCGTTTGATGAAGAGGTGACCTCGGAGATGGTGGAGCTCTTCAGGAAGCACCTTCAGAGGATCCGATACCCTCAGTCCATTTTTACCTCATTTGCTTTTGCTGCTGGACAGACAGTGCCACAGATAATCCTTCCCAAACAAAAAGAGAGGAACACTGGCTTTCGGTATGGACTTCAGCAATTATTAAGTTAAAAAAAAGGCACATTCTAGCACAGAATAATTTACATGTTTTCTTAATTTTATTTTTACAGAACGCTATCCAAGACTATTGTTAAAGGTGCCAAAAGAGCTGGGAAGATTACTATGGGCCGAGGCAGCCAGTCAACTCTGAAGAAAAATGATCGAAGTAGCAGAATGACCTGGAATGAAGATGATGACATTTCAAGTACATTAAATATTCACACAAACATAAACCTTTAAAATATCACACATGTATTTAACTTTTTGTTATGTTTCAGTATCTGACGATGGAGAACCACCTCCTAGTAGCACTTTGCGATCATCAGAAAAGTCGACGATGGAGCAGCTGGTGGAGCAGTCCTGTTTCCGTGACTACCAGCGACTCGGGTTAGGCACCATCACTGCCAGCTCGTCCCGCTCCAAATCAGGAGAGCAGTTCAGGATAACAGCTGCAAACAGACTCTACTCTTTATGTCGAAGGTGAGGCTTACAGTGGCAATCAGTCAAGAGGCGTAAAGATAAGGGTGATTTAATGCATTAGTTTTATGAAGCACTTTTTGAAATATTGTACTCTGTTGCTCCAAGATTAAAAGAATTAAAAGAATGACAATGTACACCTTTTTCACCTTTTCATCCAATTACTCTTGTATTATTCCTATCATAGTTTGTTGAAGCTAATGGGCTGCTTGATTTTAGAAAAAAAAAAGATTTTGTATATTGCAACTGCAATTAGATTTGCCATTTATGTTTTAAAAAAGTAGGACTCTGGTCAGAGTTCAGGAGCTCCAAAATCATGCGCATCATGATTCATGCTGATAGGCTGATAGGATTGCATTATCTTTCCAGAGAAAAGCATTTTGAACATGTACACGTCAATAACATACTTCACATCTGACGTTTTGTCTTTATTCGCATAGTTGTTTTGCTTGTAAAGAGTGCTTGACGCATTAACATTTGAGAGAAGACTGAAGTATGAGCTCGTATTCTAATACAACACTCCCGTGCTATTCAGAACAAGATTGTTGCCCTGGTAGAACAAGATTTTTCTTTTAAAAGGGATATTTTCTTTGCAGAAAGCATTGTATCATCTAAATTATAAAAGCCTTTGCAATTTAATAACTGTGCCAACTCAAATTGCAATTTCTGTTTGCAAAAAAACAGTGACTCTTGCAACTCACATATTCATGAATTTGTTTGTTTTAGTTACCCAGGGTTGTTGGTGGTTCCCCAGGCTGTACAGGACAGCAGTTTACACAAAGTGGCACGCTGTTACAGACACAATCGTCTCCCAGTGGTGTGTTGGAAACACCCACGCACCAAAGCTGTCCTCCTTCGATCAGGAGGCTTCCATGGCAAAAGTGTTGTAGGACTATTCAAATCACAAAACCCTTCTTCAAGTGAGCACTTTCACATCATTATTTGTTTAAGTGTCTTCTAACTGCACTGAGTATAAAAACTTATCAAACCTATTTTTTGTGTCTGTTCTGCAGCTCCAAACTCATCCTCGGAGTCATCCAGTAGCCTAGAACAAGAAAAGTATCTCCAAGCAATCCTCGACTCCATCCCAGTCTACTTCAAGATGAATGGCAATAACACGCTATCTAACCGCTCACTTGTTGGACTTTCTCCAGGTATAGTATCTGATCACTCTGGATCTGCTCAGCTACATAAAACTCTTTGACCTAATAATAAGCTAGTCTTTTGCTGTACTGTGGGAACACAATTAAGTTTGTTTGCAGGGGACAGGAGGCCATTTAAAGTTTTTGTTTTAGTGAGAAAAAACTGCCAACTCAACTGCAGTTATTTTTGTGCATTGCAATGATTTCAGACAATGACAGACATCACCGTATATGCCCCTTATTGAATATGCGAGACTTTCTGCAGACACTAATCTAATTTTTTATGTTTGTTAAGATCTGGAAGGAACTGTGTACAATAAGAAGGTTATGTAAAAAATACAGGACAACCTTGGGTCAATGCCCTGCCCATAAATCAGAAAATTTCCTACTTGTTTTTTGAGCAGTAGAATAGAACGGTTGTGTTTTTTACAGCCACTGAAAGGAGGACGTCCAGGTTACCAAAGATGACCCCTGTCCATTTGGATATTCCGTTCACAAACAGCTTTACAAGAGGAGGTGAGAGAGTTACCCTGTATTGTCTTTTTCCTACAATTATCATCTTTCAGAATAGATTTACATGCACTTTTTCTTACTCGAAAAACACAGATATACTAAAAATATATATATATATATATATATATAATAAATTACAATTTCACAAAATTCACATTTTTCTATATGAATCATTTTTTTACATTACATTTACAGTTGAAATATCTGCCAGATATGCTCACATGTTCCTCAAAAAACATTTTCCCCTTTTAAAAAAGTGTCTCTGTATATAAGTTTCTGGTAGTGTAATCTGTTTGAAATATTGCATCAGATTACATGTTACGCAGCCAAGCTCTAATCTCAAGGCTTCGGATTCTGGCCTTTGCTCAAGTGAAGGAAACTCGCAAAAACAACAACAATTGTCCATTTGTAGTGGAAAAGTTATTATTCTGATATGAAACTGTCAATGTAATTTGCAAGTTTCCAATTTCATCTCTCATTCTTCATGTTTTGTGGCAGTTGAAGTAGTAATCAAACATACATTCTTCCTTCCATGTCCATACATTAACTTAACCTTCACAAAGCATGTCCATGTATCTGCTCTGAACAGGTTATCTGGGTTGGTTTTGCTGTCAACATCATTTTGAGATAATTTGTTCTACCCCTCTCTCTGCCCCCCTCATCTGTCTCTGAACCTCATGTAAACCATCCAGTCCTTGAATACAGAGATAAGCTTTTCACTCACTCACACCAAAAACATTCAAGTAAAGAGCGGGTCCACAGTCAAGGTACAGTGAACTACTCCATCGCCCTAGTTCTTTCTAACGTCGAGCTTCATTGCATTTCCTTTGTCTAACCCCCACCAGTGGTCACTAACCGGTCATGCGCTCGTCTGCACTGCGCTGCAAACCACCTTCTCCAAACATTGATAGAATTGCACTAATCTTTCCTGACTGTGTGGGCGCTCCATTGGGAGCCGTGGTTTTTCACAGACCAATGTGGCTGTTGTAATGTGGCCATCATTGTTAATGCATTGGCTCACCAGCGCTAAGTGTGCTCAGCTCAGAGTCTGCAGCGGAAAGAGGGCTGTTTGTCATGGCACACCAGAAATTAATCACACATTCGACCTGTCCTATCGTGACTAGCATAGCAAACCTCATGGATATTCTGCAAAAAGCCTTAAACATCTGGATTTTTGTATTCATTTTTTCTGTAGTTGTGTAACAGAAATTATTGTTTGAAACTGTGTCATTAAATTTGCAGCCATTAATGATAATTGAATATTCTCTGCGTAATTATTGCAAGCTATCATTAGTACTTTTACTGATTTAATTGAGTAAAAAGCTAAAAACAACAAAAGTAATGAAGTGAAAAATCATGTGCATAATGTTTCATGCTGTTAGGAAAACATTGCATGCAGTTTTCAGAGAAAAGCATTTTGAACATGTAAATGTTGATAGAATATTAACTTCCACATTAGATGTTTTTTTTCAATTTATTCACATAGTTGTTGCTTGACTGTAAAAAAAGATTTCCTCTACGCACCTGTAGAGTGCATGAATTGTGGCATGTTCAAGCACTCATGCACCTATCACACTTATGTGACTTTTCTAAAGCATCTTTGTATTTGCAGGTATGTGGGCCAGTCTCCGCAGCAGCACCAGGCTGAGCCAGCACCACACTGGAGCTGAGGTCGGGCCCAGGCTGGCAGGGAAAGATCTGGCACCCCCTGCAGGCAGCAGCAGCCTCCAGGCTCAGCTCCTCAAACATCAGGCTGCGCTCTACATATTTGGAGAAAAATCCCATTTAAAGGTGAGGGAGAGGATTAGGTATTCACACTTCAAAGATGATTACATTTTTTAGATATTTTATCCATTTGATATGACATGGAATTTAGTATTTTTATTACTATTAATTGAATCCAGGCTTTCTTGCTATTTTTTTATTCAAGACATTTAGTAAAATAAGTGTTTCTCCATTGTTATCGTTTATCTAATTCTTTTACTAATTTAATAATGTCACTGGATTACCAACATAACATCCCTCTGTGTACTCCATGGTGATAGTTACAGTGTAATTCCTGACAGGGTTTGAGAGTTGACGCGTCTCTGAACTGTGAGCTGGTGCCAGTGGACTTTGCCGACACGCGACAGGTCAAAGGGAGTTTCAAAAAGCTCCTCAGGGCCTGTGCCCCCAGTGCCACGTCCACAGACCCCCAGGACTCCTTTTTCAAAGCGCTGGAGGATTCAGAGTGGATCCTACAGGTACGCCTAACAATTGTTCATTTATTTATTTTGAGCATGCATAAAACATAAGCATCAATGATTTTACATATGGCACCTATGGAAAAATAACCAATATTGTTAATTCGTAATACTTATGATATATTTAAGTAATACATAAATGCTCAAAAAGGAGGCATTGCAAATTAAACTTAATTAGTCCCACCCTTTCTTCCCAATGTTCTCATTTTTAATTCATTATTATGCATTTAGCTTCAACACTGATTACATTTACCAATCTTATATTTACATTTTCTAGTTGTTGTTTTTTTAGTGTTTTCACCTAATTTTATGCCAATGTACGACCCTTGGGATATATTCTCTTAATGATGGTAATGCCACTATCACAATGGTTATCTGAATTCCCCCATAGCCTTAGTTCTTTATATAGACCATTCTACACAGGCTAGGAAAATAGTTTGTGGGAAAGTATTTAAATTAGTGAACGATTTCCCAGTAGTCCAAATGCAGTGTTGAATAGACACTAATGATTAATCCATTTGTTTGTGCTAATCTTTCACAGCTTCACAAGATTCTCCAGCTGGCTCTGTTTCTGGTGGAGCATCTAGACAGCGGCTCATCTGCTCTGCTGAGTTTAGAGGAAGGCTGGGACATCACCACTCAAGTAAGAAAAGAAATGCATTCATTGATTATATGTGGAAAGACATTGATCTTTGTGTCTATAATCACATAGACTGAAAACATGATCTGTATGTCAAGGGCTGGATACTTTTAAATGTGTTTCAACAATATTTTTTGGCACTTATTGCTGTATTATTCATTATAAAAGTGCAATTTTCATAAATCCAGTTAATACTTGTATCGTTTGTGTGCGCTGAAACTTCTGTAGTACTTTCCCAGAGACTCAGTGGGCATCAACCTTGTTATCAGAAGAAATATGTAACTTTGGGCACTGTAGCGGTACCTTTTAACAGTATCCAGCCCTATGTGGGATTAAATTGTATATTTTACATAGGAGACTTGGACTACAACAAATTCTTTAGTGAAGTATTTGTTTTGATGTCCGCAATAATCAGGATAGGAGTTACCCCAATTAGTGGTAACCATGGTGAAAGGGAGGATGCACCGAAAGGAGATGTTCCCGTTGCATTTCTGAGGATTATGCACAGACACGCATGGCATTTGGTAGAGCGGGTTCATTAGTACCAGCCTTGTAATAAAACAGGCTCAGCAGCACTACCACACCTGCTCCTCCACTGTTCAGTCGTGTCATCGTTGACCCTGCTTTGATGAATAATGAAATGAAAACCAGGAATGCGTAAAGCCTTAGGTCATTGTTGAATACTGTTTTCTGTAATGATAGTTTATTATTCTTTCTTTTTGGGTGTGTTTAAAATATTTCTAACCTGATCACTATCCATTTGGTTGCTTCACTCAGCATTTTTCTGCATATTTACTCCCTGAGCTCATATTTTCCATGTTGACCTGTTAAATAACACATGTTTGTCTCGCAAGCGTGTCCTTCGAATGTGTTTACTGGGTTTTGAATGCCCCAGGCTGCTGTTTTAAAGTATAATTTGTGGATCCCTTATGCCAGGCACGTGTTCGGCTCGGAGCGTCTCTCCACGGGCCACTGGCTCCATCACGCCAGGTCCTGATCAGGCCCACACAGGCAAATGGGGTCCATATGCTTTAGCTTACCCCCCCTGTGTGTGGAGCATAGACACCCAGCAGACAGGAAGGCACCGCCTTTGTTTTCTCTAAATTGCATTTTAGTTTTTTGCTTCTTCATTAGAGACCTTTTGATTCCCACCCCTATGCCACCTTGCCTACCTGTTGTAATTAACTGCAAACTGCCTTAGGGGGTCCCGGGATGTTGTTTCTGAGCTGGATGTTCCTGTAAAGCCCAAGGGAAGCCACGGACTATGTTTCCCGCTCATTCCTCAAGCGTCAAGCCTCATTAGTTGTGTTGGAGGAGACACGGGCAGGGAAGCAGGCCAAGCATATTGCATGTGTGGCGCTCAAATGGTGTTTGGTAGAGTGCTGAAAAATCTTCACGCACAAAGTTATATAAACATTATTGATAGCAGATGATCAGATCAGATGCCTGTCTTTGGTGTGTCATTGCAATTTTGTTCAAACCTAATCAGTTATTACTTGCATGCATTGTAATGTACACATCATATCTTTGCAGGTGGTGTCCTTGGTGCAGCTGTTGAGTGATCCGTTTTACCGCACTCTGGAGGGTTTTCAGGTGTTGCTGCAGAAAGAGTGGCTGTCTTTTGGTCATAAGTTCTGCCAAAGGAGCAACCTTAACCCCAGCAGCCAGGGGAGTGGCTTCACACCTATCTTCCTCCAGTTTCTGGACTGTGCGCACCAGGTAAATCTAACTTTCCCGTCTCTATATGTCCTCTGTAGAGCCTTTCCAATAAAAGTTATTCATATACATCACCTCCCCTATAAAAAGATTAATAAAGCTGTCATGAGGTATACCTGTACATTTGGTTTGACTTTGCACTTTGCGTTCCTTGCTAAAATGTTAACATGGGGTCTTACACCATAGAAAAGACTGCTCCCCAGATGGTCTGTAAACTCAGTGATCAGGGCTGACTTCTTTCTACTTGCGTGTTTCAGCATCCCTTCATATTTGAGTGCTTGTTTCAAGATGCATGTGGAAAGAGTCAGAGTTGGCAAGTTCCAGTCTCATAGAGAACAAGGATGCTTTAGGAGGGGCAGTAGGGAGGATGTTAAGAATGAAGCCTCAATAGCTGAGTTAAAGACAATGATGACCTATTAAACTAAATTTAGATTATATTGTCTCTTCGTGGTCCCACAGGTCATCAGGCCCACTCCCTTATACACTTACATCAACGCATAGTTTCTCAGTTATCATCAGATTGTGGACTTGGCAGCTGTCTCCCTTTGGCTGGGGTCTTGGGCTCTAGGGACCAGTAAGGAGCAGCAAGGAAGATTTGGGCAAGAGCTGAAAATAGAAATACAAATGTCTCATCCCAAAAACAGCTGTTGTTTTTGCCAGTGGACCCAGGTGGCCACAAACATCCAACATTTGATCTTCTTTCACTTTGACACGAAGTCTGGAGAAGAACAATGGGCCTCACTTTTTCTCCACTTAATAAGTCATTTAAGTCCTTCTGTTCTCTGTGTATTACATCTAGTGATAATAGTGAACCACTTTTTGTGTCGGCAGATTCTGGAACAACATCCTGTGGAGTTCGAGTTTAATCAGTATTATCTGAAGTTCTTGGCTTATCATCACATCTCAAACCGCTTCAAGAACTTCCTGTTGGATTCAGATTACGAACGTTTTGAACATGGTCAGTGTCCCTCACGCATACATATTGTCCTGAAGTTTCATTTGTGTCAGCATATAATGAAAACATAATTTATGACTATGCCTGTGATAGTATTTTAATTGTACAGCTACGTTAAGTGTGTGAACATCTAACCCCGAACATTCTATGCAAACTTTTAGGCTTAATCCATATGGGAAACACTCCTTTTGATCACTTCACTCATAAGAAATAAATAAATAAACTGCATTTTCAACTTTCCTACAGGTTTGTTGTTTGAAGACAAGGGTGACAAACAGGCTCGCAGAGGTATTTGTATCTGGGATTGCATCAACAGAATGCACAAAAGGAGCCCAATCTTCTTCAACTACCTTTATAATCCTTCAGAGAGTGATGTAAGTCTAAATCTACACTACTATATTGTTATTTTAGCCACAGTATCTGGTGATAAACATTTTTAAAATCATTACGTATTGATTTTCTAATCCTTAGATAATCCTGAAGCCTTCCATCGGCATCCCCAGTTTGAAAAAGTGGGACTACTTCACAGATGAGACCCTGTCCACTGGTCCATGTTACGACTGGAGGACGATGGCAGTGAGGTCAGAGAGCTCAGAGGAAATGGACTCGCTCTCAAACAGCCAAAGGAGGATTGTTTGGCCGTGTTATAGCAGCGTGAGCCAAGCGCAGCCAGACGCAATCACCAAACTACTGTTGGTAAGATGTTGATTTGTATTATGAGTGATTATGTGATAGTTGATATTCAGTTTGTGCGGTTAATCCTAAGGAAATAAGATCTTGTATCAGTTTTACGGACCTGTTGGGGTTGAAGCGGTTACCCCATGTTTTATTTATATGTGCTGCTATTTATTTTAAAACTTTTATTGTATGTTGTAAACTGGTTAAAGAAAAGCAAGACATCTTGTTTTAAAAGGCTATAAAAATGTTGATTTATCAATTTTACAACAAATAAAACATGTTTATTTGTAGGCTGTGGCCCTCGGGAGTATTTTATTCTAGGTTTAATTTTTATTTATTTTTTTTAGGATATTGAAAAACTGGAGTCAGAACTTCACCAAAACTCTGAGAGGTGGCAGACTACACTGGATAAAGTCAGACTCAGCATTCAAGAAGACCTCAAGCAAGAAGGAAATGTACGCAGCAAAATACATAACACCTAGAATGCTTTGAAAATTAAAAAAATATATACATATATACATTATTTTCCTCCATGTGTTTCAGCTCTCTAAACAGGCCGTGTCGATCTCAGGGCTCATTCCCACGTCGAGCCTCCAGGCCATTCAGCGGCGCTCTATGCTGCACCTGCCAGAGAGCGGACTGAGTGAGGACCGCAGCACCTCCACAGCCAACGGAATCAACAGACGGGCTGCAACCCTGTACAACCAGTTCACCCCCAAGAGCGAAGAGAACAGGTGGGCACAGATCCCCAGAACGAATACATTACAATAAAAAGTCCACATTTGATTCAGTTCTTCTGTCGCCAAGAGACCAGTCCAGTTTTGGAAGATGATTCAGTGTTTTGGTATGCTTTGTGTCATGCTGTTGAGAAATACTTGTACTCTTCAAATATGTGTAAGATTATTTTGGAATTCCTGGCTCAGATATAAAGATAAAGTTTCTAGAAGAAGAATTCACTCCGCCTAAGTCTTGTCAGTTATTTTCAGGATAATGCTCTTACAACATGAAATGATCACAGTAATCAATAGCATTTCCAGCTACATCATTTCTCTGTGTTTCTGGCGATTCCTCACAGGAACACTATGTACAAGACAGCGTCAATTACACAGAACAAATAATCTTGAATATTTTCTGACTGCTTCATTATTGTAGCCAGGAGTAAACAATGATAATACAGTAACATTATGACATTGTACACACATTTCTTAAAATATAAAATTGTTAATCTGTTCTTGTCTTATAGGTCTTATGAGGGGATCCTGTACAAACGTGGAGCACTTTTGAAAAGCTGGAAGCCTCGCTGGTTTGTGTTGGACATTACCAAGCACCAGGTCAGTAAAAGTTAACACAGCTGCAACATAAGGCTGTTTGTATTCTTTTATTAACATGTGTGTCTTTGCAGCTGAGATACTACGACACTGGGGAGGACACTAACTGCAGAGGTCACATTGACTTGGCTGAAGTGGAGTCAGTTGTGATCACTGCACCAACGATTGGAGCTCCTAAACACATCAGTGAAAAGGCTTTCTTTGACGTAAGTACATGGTAGAACATAATGGGGTTAATAATAGATCTGAGACACTTATCCAGCAATTATTAATCTTTTTTTGTCCAAATTACAGATGTACAACATTTTAATAAATAGCATTAGCGTGGACAAAGGCAAACACAACAAACATAACACTGATTATCTTTGACATCTTTTTCCTTTTAGCTGAAAACCTGCAAAAGAGTCTACAACTTCTGTGCCTCAGACGCTCCCAGTGCCCAAGTGTGGATGGACAAGATCCAGAGCTGCATTTCAGACGCGTGAGACACAGTGGAACCATAACACTGCCAGACGGGAGACGGGTTAAAGTGAGGAAGATATTCTAACCATTCTAACGTCTGTCTTCTTTGGGACCACACTGACAACAATGAACAAAGTGCCTGGTAGTGTTCACTTACACTATAACATTTTCAGACTTGTTTCTTGCTAATGTCACTACTCCATTGGTCAGCATCATATGAGTAGGTTGGCATGTTACCTCCAGGCCTTAGACAAGAACAAAGTAAAGATAAGCTGACCTTTTAGGAGACTGCACTATCAAATACCCTGCTAAATGCTGTAAATATATCCAAGCAATATCACTGGCCATTCAAACTGTGGGTAAAATATTAGATTTAAAGTTACACAAATAGCCTATTAAATAATTTCTATCAGATATTTTTACTACAACTAAGTGTCGCTGCTTAAAAAAAAAACTATGAACCGCCAAAAACTCATGAGATTTTAATGCACAATATGAAAAAGGAATTTGTTTGCACTTGTCTTGAAAGTATGCACTCCTCAGAGATTTTTAACAGATGCAGAAAATAGGCTCTAGGCATCACTTTACAATGTACATAAAACAGCATAGAATACATGAGAAGTTTTGCACAGCGCATTCAAAAGAGTTACCTGATATTTTCTATTTAAATACTGTATGTGATGTTTCCTTTGGTTGAATGTGTTTTGTTGTCGGATTAACATGTCTGTCTTATGTAATGTAAATTATTTTTTATATTAAATGTCAACAGTTTTATTGTCCGTGCCTGTTTCCTGTACATACGTGTGACATTTCATTTTATATACTGTATTTACTAAGCTTTTCTAACTGTAACTTTAATGTGACCAATTAGTCTTTTTAAATGTGTTGTTGGCGGTGCAAATACCTGGATGGCCTGATTCATATTTAATTACATTACAAAATACAAACATGCTCTGTATTTAATAAGGGCTTTAATACAGCTTATTTGACCGAGCGGTTTCCCGTCCCCCGCATTTACAAGTCCGAGAACTCTTTGAAGAAGCACACTAAACACTACTTAAGATGTCAGAGGTTTTGTTACTGTATCTATACCGTGTGTTGTGGTGACACTAATTTTTGAAAATAAATCAGACATACTTGAAACCACCATTTGATGCCTGTATTTTGTTATTAAGAATGTATTTTCATGTACTTATGTTGAATTTAAATCTGCGACGTGTGACGTTCCTTGGGGTAAGTACAGTGTCTGCTTGTCTCCATGGAGATGTTATGACTGAAAAACACATTCTTGCTATGAGCGGGGTCACCTTTCCACTGATCTGACCTGTTATTTGGCCTGATGGTACTACGTATCTCCACCAGAAGTAACGCAGTACACTTTTAAATGAGCAGCTCTTAAATTAATAAGTGCTGCTCATTTAAAAGTGATTAATATAATTTAAAAGGCTATGTCTATAGTTAAAAATGAATGCAACAACAAAACGTAGTTCAGGATTATATAGACATACATTGGCGTAACCTTTTAGTCATACATGTCACGTAAATACTAATAAACTACATGTACAACAAATACAGTACCTCAACCAAAACGTTCACATGTCTAAAGTACTATGTGAGAATAATAAGAAATCTTGATTTTCTATTTATTTTATGGAGCTCATCTGGTCTCAACTGGATTTTGACCCAAACTGTGCCTCCTCTTTGACCTATTTAACACTGTTTTGTCAGTTCAGAATGTGAATTTCCATTTTATGTGTTTATTAGATAATGTGAACGGTCCATAAATGTTCTGGCAGTGTATCTTCCATCTGTGCTATCTTGGTTGGTCTTAAATTCTACCCGCTCTCTCTTTTTTTGGGTTGTGGGGGCGTGGGTAACTGGGTGTTCAGACTGGCAGCAGGTGCAGAACCACAGCAACAGGACCATCTGGATCCTCTCTTTGGGTCCATGGGGTACGGGGATTAGGCCCCGCGCCTGTGCAGAGGACGTGCTCCGGAACTTGTCCACCGAGGGGGCGTTCACACACACCTCATCAAACCTGGAACTAAACCAGGACTTGAACGGGACCAAACCACGTCTACATCAGGAGTCACACATTTTTCTGGCAGGGCGGTCCACAACCTGCTTGTCTCTATACAGATGTTATTGCTTTACATGGCGTTAAACATAAACTTATCTTGCATTTTTTGAATTGCAGGGATTTCTATTGCTCAAAAATACCTTGATAAACCTGCATTCTTAGTTTGTGGACACGCCTCTACACAGATCTGACCTGTAACATGGCCTGGTTGGGTTACATGCTTGGAGATACATATGTTTAATACCTTACAGTCTATGGAATATTCCCAGCAAAGCAAAAAAAAAGGTTTCCATGGAGTCAAACAGGTGGGAAAGTGACCCAGTACACCTTTAACAGGGCTCAAACCAGCACAAATGTGACAACTGCATGACTTGAAGAGCATTTTAATGGAATATTTTTAGTCACTTATTAATCTCTCAAAACTGCATTCCTTAAGACTAGACCAAATCAACTGTGTAACCTATAAATGTAGCCTTACATAAGCTTTGTGTGAAAATAGCTTTTTGTTGCTCATTTCATCGTCAAAGCTTCAGTCGAGAAGATTTTATTATTTATGAAAACACAATTTATGCGTAATTGTTGTCTTATGTGACTTGATGGGATTTATATTGTTTGATTAGATTTGATTTAGTTGAAAAAGACAAATTTAAGGCAGCCTTTGCACGTAGGCCCCTTTTTTCATGAACTTCACAGCTGCACAAAAATGCTTCTTGCATGAAACAATGGCTTTACAAGGGCCCCGAAAAATACTCGGGTGACAGATGATAGTGATTTATTTTATTGGTCCGTTTCCGTAGGGCCTCCTCCTCAATGTGTGCAGTGTGCGAGCTGCTGGGGGCCCGTCTGAGGTCCACCTGCTCCACAGCGTCCTCACTGGTCCATCGCAAAACACCAGGAGGACCAGGTCAGATTCCAGAAACTCAACATTGAACCGATGGAACAGGCTGGAGATTTTATATTTTCGGACTGTTCAGGTTACTGTAAATTGCGTATTCCCTCCCTGCTTTACTTATTCATGGGTTTCAACTTCCTGTTAAATGCAGCATTTCATAATACTTATTTTTAAATTTAATTGCTATGGTGATGGTCAAAATTCTTCGTTATTCTGAATCCTATGAACATGTAATCTTCTGAGGATTGCAACAAGTGATACATTTCCTGGCTGGTTTGCATGAAGTACAAATTTTCTTTCACTTTTGTTTTATAATAACTTCTCTATAGCATTTAAAGCAATATTAAATACCATGTAAATCAACTTTTAAACTGTATTTTTATTAAATTGTGCATTACAATCATTCATGCAAGAAGAAAGCTCATCACTATAGGATGCTGTTACTCAGAAAACGGAAATCTGCCAGGCATATTTCCCTGCTTCAGATTACACTGGCTGTGGATTTTCATGACTGGGATTAGTATAATTTGTCACGGGTATTAAGGGTACAAGTGTCTGATGGTGATTCAACGAGAGATGGCCTTATTTTTGGAAAAGACATTTTCCTGTCTGGGATAAGAAAATATCCGAGAATAGTTTGGACCAAAATGCCTCTCGATTCTAGGGAACAGTTAATCTTTTTGTTATTTAACACTTTATGGATGTAATTTATGGAGTAATGATTGTGTCTTGACCAAACATGACAGAATTAGATATAATCACAACTTTATCATGAATTAAAAATACCTATATGAAACATGTTGCTGCTACTTTTTCTGAACTTAATCAAATATGAACAGAAAACGGGCTCATCTCTGTACAAGTTAAATCAGCCACATGTTTTGGCACCCCCAGCAGTGAAGAGCCCAGTTATAATTTCACTGCTCAAATGAGGACACCTAGTGGATAATAATAAATTGCAAGGGTATTTACAGCAAGTACATATTGATTTGTGCACATTTTGTTAAAAGAAGAGTGCTCGACTGAACAAATTAAAAGAATAAACTGCAATATAAAGTATAATAATGTTTTTAAAATGCACGTAAAGCAATAATTGGCTGCATAAAATGATGTTAACATAGTTTTTGAGTATGGTGTCTGTGTATTTGCTGATCCACTGGCCTTCACTCATCTGCAGCAGACCAGTTCCTACTTTTCTGCCAGAACCTCTTGCGCACCTCCAACTCCCCCTCTGTGAATGCTGCCGGTCCCCAGTTAGTGATTAAGTGAGGCCCTTTATGACCTACAAAGGTAAGAAAATAGTGGTATTGTACAATCTGTGCAGACTGTTTGAAATTAAGAAAACATAAGTATAAAATGTGACATATACCTGGCTGTATGAGACGCACCAGTCCTTCATATCTGGTGATCACTATGTTGTTGTTACACTCGTTTGCTGCGTGGTTCAGCTTTCGGGACATGTTCTGTAAATATAAAAATGGGTAAAAATCCATTATAAATCATGAATTAATGTAACACTATCATCACATTGTATCAGCTGGAGTAGAATGAAAGTTTATGTGATTTATTTAACCTGGTAAC
The DNA here is from genome assembly GCF_009829125.3 of Periophthalmus magnuspinnatus. Taxonomy (NCBI): domain Eukaryota; kingdom Metazoa; phylum Chordata; class Actinopteri; order Gobiiformes; family Gobiidae; genus Periophthalmus; species Periophthalmus magnuspinnatus. The sequence goes on from NC_047128.1 coordinate 33,289,158, forward strand.
GCTGGTCAGCCTGGTCTCTTTGCCTCTCCAGTCTCTCCAGCTGCTGAGTGGGCTCCTGTAGTCTCCTCTCTTGGTCCTGGATTTGGACTTCCAGCTTTTGTCTCTGGGCCTGGCTCTGGGACAGCGCCCTCTGCTGGTGTATGTGCTTCTGCTCCAGCTCTGCTCTCTTCAAGGCCTCCTCCTCCAAAAGCCTAAAAAGGATCACTCAGAAAATTCAGATCTTTGTTTGAACAGTATTCTCCACTCATCTATTTTTAGGCTACTTACATTTTAATGCTAGAGCGATATTAATAATTCATGACAATATTTACTTTCTGGATGCAACAATTCACATATTTCATTATGTCAGGGAAGTAAAAATATAACCAGACTTTCAAATGTGATGTGATAAATAATTTAACAGTATAAAAACGTATTTGAGGAACTATAAAGTTAAATATGGGGATGTCTGGAGATTGTACAATAAAACAAACCTAGCCTGCAGTTCCATCTTGGCCTCTTGGTCTTGTTTGGCCTGTCTCCCGTCTTCTAGCGCCTCCTGCAGGCTGTGGTACATATCCTCTAACTCCTTCACGCGGAGAAGGGAATGCTCCAGCTCTGATGACTTCTGCGCCACCTGCTCTTCAACCTCAAGTCGCATCTTAAACACAGAAAGATCCCAAATCACTGGATCTCCTGGCACCAGAATAACCAACAGTGTTTGTGTATAAAGTGCTGTTACCATCTTCTCTCTCTCCAGATCCAGTTTGAAACAGTCCTGCAGATGTACATAAGTTTTCCTTTTCTCGTTCTCCATGTAGACATCTTCCACTCTCTATAAAACACAAGCAGAATTTGTTATATTTAGTAGGTGCAGTAGTTAGTTCTCGTTTCAATGGCCAACATCATAAACTTCTTTTTTTAATCGTACTGACTCAAAATGGTAACAAAATACTTTAAAAAGAGAAGTGAAAAGGTGCATATGGTGCCCTGCCCAGGCCTCTCACTCACTCAGACATGCTCTACTGCTCTGCTTCTTCTGTATTCCCTGAAGTGCAATTTGCCTCCCTTTGTGTTTCATCCAGGCTTATTTTTGCATTTTTATTTTTAGATGTATTTACAGTGTCACTAATCAAACAGGAACATCATAACCAGGGCTGATGTGAGCATTTGGAAGGCACTATGCTAAATTCTGTTTGTGACCTTTTCATTTCAGAAGCAAACAAGCTGCAGACATGTTTGAAGTCAACTTAATACACATAAAAATGAAAAAATATAAATACAAATATGCCTCATTTTAAGACTAGTTATGAACCCACATGGGATATTGGTAAAATAAAAGTGTTCATTCATGTAAAGTACTGCATTGCTCTGAAAGTACCTTCTCCAGAGCCTCCAGTTGCTTCTGTTTGTTCTCATTGGTGACCAGTAGATGCTTGATCTGCTCCGCCAGCTGATCCTCTGCAGCCTTCTGTCTCCGCCTCTGCTCCCTCCGTTCTTCACGAGCCTGGCGTTGAGGAGGCAACATCCCCAACGTTTGCATCTGAATGCACTTTTCAATGGCTAAAGAAAGACAATTGTATTAAAATGAGGCCATACTAGCTACAAAGATCTGATGAGAAGATGCCTACCTTTAATCCATTCTTTCTTTTTCATTTTATCTGATACACTGATCTCAAAACTTGTCTCACCACTTTTGATGGAAAAAACACAGCTTTTTCCATCTTTATCTGGCAGAGACTGTGTGGGCAGAGGGTCATATTTTGCACATTTTACAAGAAAAACAACATATAACTTTTAACAATATGTCAGATTTACCTCAACAGTGCAGTTTCTGTCTATAACAATCTTTCCTTTTATCTCCATTAAATCCTCTGAACCATAATACTCCAGGGAATTGGACTGAAGCACAAACCAGTACTCTGTCCAGTTTTTACCTTTGTGGCATCGTTTAACCATGTGTCCCTAGATAATGGATATACGTTGTTTAATTGTAAGATGAAATTATATTTGGAAAGTTGCATGTGATACCTGCTTGAGTATTCCCAGAATGAGCTCTTCAAACACTTCGTTGATGGCTGTAGACAGAGTTTGGGCACTTTTGTTTTTGAAGAAATGCATTCCCACAAGCTCAATCAGCTTCCAAACCGTCAAAGACTTTGTATCAGGCAAATCCATTTTAAGATCATATCCCGCAAAGTCTCTTCCACTCCATATGTCGCCCATAGCACTGGTCAACATCTTCAATAAATATTCAATCTACACAAAACACAGCATTTGTAGATGTTAGAGAGTAGCTGTGTGCAAGTCTGGCCAGTAGTGATGGTCTAATATGACTTTTCCCCTTGATACCGATATTAAATATTTGTGTCTTGCTGCTGTAGCTGTTAAATTATAATAAAAATTGCAAATTAACATAAATTTGTAGACCTGGCTATGGAGTTTTAAATTGTAATATCAGCAAATATTCGTTATTTTTCACCCTTTTCATTAATAATAACAAAATATATCTGGGACTGGATATAAAATAGGCTAATTGTATATTTCTATTTTAATTGTTTGCTTGTTGCCATTTCAATTTTAACTCAAGTCCTTACTCTGTTCAAAAAGACAAATCTGATGCATTTAGAACAAACTGGTAAAGACATATGGGCACACAGAGCAGCTTAGAAATAAATATCTGCGGCAAATATCAAACCAATATACAGCGGGTACGGAAAGTATTCAGACACCCTTAAATTTTTCACTTTGTTATATTGCAGCCATTTGCTCATTATGTAAACACAGCACCCCATATTGACAGAAACGTGTTTTTTTTGTAGAATTTTCAAGAAAAACTGAAATATCACTTTCTGCACCCACTGTATAAGGCCCATCCATACTGACCAGACTACATGCTTTTCTTCAGGGCTTACCTCCTGAGCTACAATGTACAGTGGGTATTTGCTCTCAGATAACATGTTGAAGATGCACCAGACTTTAAACGCATTATCATGTGAGATGTGCAGATCTCGAACACAGATGTTTTTCTTGTAACACAACGTCCAGCAGAACTTGAACAACTCCAAAATGTTAAAATTGTCTTGGACCTAAAAAAAATTTAAGAGGCAATATGTCATTTTTCTGGTGGGGAACGTGCATTCTTCCTTTTAGCCGGGTCGCCTCTCCATTGATCTGGCCAGTAACTTGGTCTGGTGGTGTCTCCCTGTCGACTGAACACCATACTGGAGAATATTCTACAAACCAAAGCATCTCCATGGTAACAAGGCAGCACCACCAGGAAAGTTACATAAGGCACCTTTAAATTAGCATTTTTTTTTACACATTTCCTTGTATTATAAACTCCCTATAGACATCAAAACGGTTTTAATATACATTTTAGTCCACCTTATTGAGAATGTAGTTGCTCAGGTAGTGCACATATCCCTGGTTGGACAGAGGGCCCGACTCGTCACCTTTGAAATGATTTTCCAGCCCACGAGGATCAAAAGAGATCTTCATCACCTCACAAAGATTGACAGACAAAACCTGTAAAGTCCAAACAATGCACATACTTTGAGAAAATGCTAGAAAAATATTAACTAATCTAAAAGAGCGAAAAATAACACCACTTATATTCCTAGAAAGTGAGCTGAATTATTCCAACTGACGGTACCTTTTAAAGAAGATTGCAAACTTAATGAGAATATCTTTACAAGTACAACTTAAGTGTAAAGATCAAGTAGATTTTTTTTAAATGTCAAATTTAACAGACCTTTAATTGAGATTTGGATACTTTCCCACGATGATCCACATCTAAGGCTGTGAAAGCGTGCCAAATACACTTCAAAAGTTCTTCCTGGTTCCACATTTTGTTTTGGCAAAGCAATAAGTTTCCTTACTATAGTCTATTGTGAGCGCACAATTGAGAGAAGTGTGAATTACTGCAATGCTTGATTGAAATTATTTTCATAAATACTCTTTCTCATGGTCCACCCAAAAAGAAAAACCACAAGGGAGTACATCAAAATGCAAATTAACAAGAAAACACTCAGACATTCCCTTAGCTTTTTTAATATGTCGTTGTATATATAGATGATTTATCCATACACCAACCAAAAGCTTGAGACCTTCACGATAAGTCCAATTGTACATGCGTAAATGTAGTCAATTGTACTTCCAGTGCTCACAAATGCATTTTCTATAGCCATACTGAACACCAAGAGCATTCTCTTTTACCTGAATTTGTCGTTTACAAGTTTTCCCACAATCCTCTCTGTAACAATGACAACCAGCCATTACTGAAGTCACTTCCAAGTAACAAAGTTACAGCGGTTCAGTTTAAATAGTTCTCAATTAAAAAATTTGCAGTCCAATACAGAAGGCTAGGAGACCTGAACAATATGAAAGTGCTAGTTATTAATTTACAGAGCTCAGGCATCACATAGTGCTATGAAGTATCCAATATGCTACATATGAATACAGCTGTTGACACCTTACAAACGCCTTAGGTCATTTTCAAGGCTACTTGAAAAAAAAAAAAACAATAACAAAAATCAATAACCTTGGCTTCTATGTACATAAACCTGTTTGTTTATGCAGGAAATAAATGTTATCGCCACAACCAGAGGTATAACATGGCCTCTTGGCCTCAGTGATAATGGATTTTGTCCCATAATCTAATGTGTTGCTATTAACCCCCAATTTTGTTTGAGTGGGGAAGAGTTGCCATCAAGGCCTCCCCTCCACTGGACTCCAAAAGACAAAGTTGTTCAGAGCTTCTTCTCTTGCATCGTGCTCAAGTTTAAGTTGGTTTATTTGCCTCAGCCACTGGTTACATTTTGGTTGCTTTCCCAAGTCTTCTGGTGGATTTCCAATAACAGTTTGAAGAATGACTGAGAAGAACCTGTTCTGGAACCCCTACTTAAGGGAACAACACAAGCTTTTTCACTTCACTACAATCAGTCACAGAGTAATAAAAAGTAGAATGGAGGACTCAATTCATTCCCGGAGCAGCGCCCCCAAAGTTGAAAGTTGGTGGTACCACAGGTGCTGTGAACTTGTATCCTCCGTGTTTCTCAATCATTTTGGATTCTACAGTGACACAAAGAAAATACGTCAAAATAATACAGCATACTGCTCTTGAGACAAATGCCTTCAATAATCCATAGAAGATAATTACCATGTGCTGCCCGTCTCTGGTCTGCAAGTGTGCCAATGTCCTGAAGCTGTTTGCCCTGCTCCTCATCCAGTGCTTGTGTCAGCGCCTGGTACCACGCCGGGTCATGGACCTCAATGTCTGAAAGAACAAAAGAATTATCATTGCACTGCTTGATAACACATTCAGTGGCAAATCAGTACTTCTCTTACGTTGTAATATGGCTTTGAAGATTTGATACTCGTCTACAAAATTGTCTTCATCATCTACTGAAGTAGTGTATCCCTCGAGTGCAGTCTCCTCTGCATCATCTTCCTCCCAGTCTTCATCATCTCCATCCTCTCCTGCCTGCTTTGCCAACATCTCCAGATACTCCTGCCCCTCTTCATCAATATCGTCCTCATCACTGTTAAGTTCAGCTACAGAAACGTAGAAAATAAACACATTATGACTTGCAGTTTAGCAGAGGTCTGATGTTAGTGTCAGTCTACTACAGGAATAGAAATGACTAATGTTTTAACTGGACATACAAACAGAAATTGTCGTTCATGAGCTCATTATAAACCACATATCCTACCAGTTTCGTCGTCTTCTTCCCCATCTTCATCATCATCTTCATCATTCTCATGCTCAGCCCGACAGGCATACGCCCTTTTGAGGCCGCTGAAGAGCATGATAGCAGCGGGCAGGAGCTGACCGGCCACTTGGTTGACTGCCTGAGGCCTGTGCTCAAGCTCCATCAAGGCACAGAGACCCAGAATTGCCATTTTTCTGTCATGAAGTCTGCGCAGGAAAGAAATATAGAATTATCCTACTGTTGTCATAGTTGTAGCCCAATTGGTGGCAATGGTTTTGTGACTCCAATGTATCAAATCTTCATTTACCCAAGGAAGCAGTCAATGTCTTTGAGCCACTGTGATATGAAGTGGTTAGTGATAGGCTCAGTGTTGTTGGGGAAGCGGAGGTTCTCCAGAGTGTTGAGGAGAAGATGAGGGTTGTAGTAAAGTGCCGCTATGGCGACCTGCAGACACATGGTCCTCAGCTCACTGGTCTTCACCTCCCTCGTCAAACGCTCCAGTGCAAGAGTCACAAACAGGGGCACCACCTGCAATTTTTACATTATGTTTATTCAAGCATCACACAACAGGGTGTGTCCCATACATGAAACACACAATACACTTTTTACTTTGACTAACCTGGTCAATTCCACGACCCTTGCACTGAAGAATAATAACTTCCAATAGTTTAGCAGCATGGCATTCTGGGTCCTCACCGGGGTCCCCTGTTAGAATCTGAAAGAAATGTTTGTAAAGTTCACACCTAAAAACATTTTTTGGCAATAGTACCACTGCAACTTCTGTTTTTATTACCTTTTTACACATGCTAAAGATAATCTCCAGGTATTTGGTATCAGAGAGCAGTGTATTGGTGTCTACTGTGACATAGTTGTGAAGCAGTGGCATCATATCTGAAAAAGGCAATTTATTGCATTTATTATACATTTTGTAACCACATACGTAATGATAAAAAGTGAACGTGTTGTAAGAACAAGCATGTACCTGTGAAATAATCAAACCCATCCTGCTGGAAGACTTCATAGACAAGTGGAAGCAGCTGCCACATTTGTGGTGACACCTGCTGGCATGTCAGGCTGTGAGCTAGGGACAAGATCTCTTCATAAAACTCTGAAAAAGAGAACCGCAAGTTACATATTTTTCAGGTTAGTATTGTGGTGGAATGATATTCTACAGGCTTTCCCAGTGAGCTTACCAAGTACATGCTGTTGGAGCACAGTTCCAATAACCTGCAGACAAATACCTTCCAACTGCTCAGTGATCTACAAGGGCACACAAAATGTATCACCAGAGAGAAAAATGTATAATGCACAAAATACAGAATTTACACAAGCAGAGAAAAGCATTTTAACAATTTAGAAAATTTAAATTGCAAATAAACACATGTCAGATTTTCAAATTGTCTGGTTTTATAAATGAAATGGCTCTAGTATGGTCAGAAATGGCTGTCTGCCTGAGCACTATTTCTAGTGTGTAGCTAAGCCGGTGAGTCATTTTGAACATGGTGAGAACAGAACGTGTTCCCAGGAGTTGGTGGGAGGCTGAAGTGTGTTGGCAGAAGCTTCATCCGACTGAAGAGGCTCTATGGAGATGACGAGTGAGTGTGGGCAACAGCAGCTCACCTCTTTGTGGTCCTCCACAACACTTAACAACGTGTCTATGGTGTTGAGGATGCCCATGGCTGTCACTGCCTTGTCATCTCCTCCCTCCTCATCAGGCCCCGTCTGAATCACTTGGTTGAATGTCATTGCCTAGAAAAGGAAACAATTGTAATATAATCCACTCAAATAAGTTTAATATGTTATTTATTGGGGCTTTTTATTGGAGCGGTGGTAGAAATAACAATGATGGATATCAATTGTACTAACCAGATGTTGTGTCATTTCCACTGCTATGGGTGTAACTTCTTCACTGTATTCACAAATCATCTTCTGTATGACGTTAGTGAGGTCATCGTTCTCAGTCTCCCTGACAATGTGCAGGAGTGCCTGCATCACAGGCCTGATGAACGGAGTAATATATTCTTTGGCTGAAAAGAGATTTAGAATGTAAAGTTATATTTTAGACAAGTAAAACAGAGGGTTAAAAATGCAGTGTACATACCTTTTTCTTGATTGCTGATGAGAACCTGCAAAGCAATAGCAGCCTCTACCTTCACTGGCATCTCATTGTCATTTATCAGGCAAAGTCGAGTGAGCTCAAGAGCAGTTTGCAGGTTCTGGTCACTTTTGAACTTCACCTCACAGAAGTAATGCAGTACCCAGCATGCCTTAAAGTTGAAATTAACACAAATTAATCCAATTTGTTCAACTCAACAAATTGTGAATGCATCTTAAGGCCAATCAGACTTACTCTAGCCCTCATGTATCCCAGTTCACTGCGGAAAAGGGGGAAGACGTGATTCTGCAGCATGAACTCCATTTGGTCCTTGTAAATTTTTTTCTGTTTCAAATGAATTGCAATATTGGTTTTCAAAGTTTTAAGCCATTAACATGTAAACCATCAATTTAAAAATAACCTTGAGTAGAATCTCAGCCAATGATCCAATCATGTGGAGGGCTCCATCCTTTTTTCTGGGGTCTGATGCTGCGTCTGTAAGAATTTGGTAGCAGAAGCCCATGGTCTTTTGTAGCACCTGAACGGAATATCAAAACATATCATTAGGCTAAACTGACAACAATAACAGAAGATTTATTAATTACAAATAAACAACACCTCTTTCCTCTTCATACAAGCAGTAAAAAGTAGTGTTTGTGCTGCTGTTGTGGGGGAAATGAAGTCCTCAAAAACATCTATGAGCAAAAAAATATATATGTTAATCATCAGACATGCACTTATATCTTGTGTACGTCACATTTTTCTGCTTACCAAATTTCATACGAATATACTCATAGGGATCTTCCTGCCATAACTCTTCATCACTGTCTGTATAACACATGAGGGGGAAAACCACATCCTGAATAATAACCTGCAAAACAAAAACAATGACTCAAGGATGAGTGACCTGGCCCACAATTTTAATATTACTCACAACAGATATAACTTAATTTATACCTGAATGTGTGGCTTGAGATTCTTCCACGTCAGTGCGTGTGCAATGCCCTGGTTGATAAAGTTGAGCGTCTGCTGGAGTACTCGAGGAGCAACATATTGTGATGTCTTATACTGGTATAAGACTTTAAGGAGTACCTACAAAAAGGAATACTTTAGATCTGAAAGGGAGATTTTCAGAATTCATACAAGATGGGAAAAAATACCCAACATACCTGCTGTGCTGCAACTGCATACTCTTTGAGGAAAAAATCTGCAAATTCTGTGTACTCTTTGGTTGTGTTGCCAGGACTGCCATACCTAGAATACAATTGTAAATAATTAGTTTTAGGGATTTTTCTTTTCTTTGTATATAGCGCAAAACTTCACCTTTCAAACAGTCGGGCCAAGATGTGAAGGGCCCACTTCTTACACTTCCACCACGGCAGCTCGGGGCGCTCGTCCTCATCAGTCTGCATGGTCTCCTAGATTACAGAATACACATGGTCAACAAAATTCAACAGCATCACCAAAATCTTCAATGCATTAAAATGAATGCAGCCTTACTGGAGGAACGTCTCTGTCCACTATTGTCCTGAAGATTCCCATCCATTCTGTTAGATTATGTCTCTTGATTAGCTCAAGGGGAAGGTTGTACTGGAGAGGTAAAAAGAAAGGTATGATAAACAACCCCAAATATAGATTCAAAAGACAATGTGAAATGCAGAGTTACCTGGAAGAGGGCGTAGAGGATTTTGAGGATTTGTTTCTGAATCAGGACTGACTCACTGGAGGGGTTTGGGAGAAGCCTGATGAAGTTGTTTTTGAGCATGGGCATGAAGACATCCATGGCACCAATCAAAGGCTGACGCTCCTCTGGTTTTTTGTATCTGTTTTACACAGTTAATGTTAGACTATGGACCATAATAACACTTGAACATCAGAGAGATATTGACTTACTCATAGTTTTTGACAAGCTGGTAAAGACAAAGCAAGATTCCAAACCAGGTTCCACTGTTATCCGATTGCAGATAGAAAGCAATTTTGTCCACAAAGGACCTCCACTTGACGGGATAATCGGTCTTGATCATATGGTGAATACACGTTGTCAACTGGACTCTTGAAAAAGTAAAAGTAAAATAATCGTCAATTAAAGCTTCCACAGAAAAAGCAATGTGCAATCTCATTTTTGACTACACGGGGCCATAGTTACCTGATGCGCTCAGGAGACTGGATGATGGCTTCTACAATGTTTGCTCGGATAAAGTCCCTGTCCACCTCAGGAATGGTGTTGGCCGGCGTGTCTGTGCCCGAGTCATCACCATCACTCCAGTGTTGAGTGATCATGTTCTTAAGGTAAATTACGCCTATTTATACAAAAACAACATGTTTACACAAATACCCGGATACAACACATACAACAACAAAGACCAGAAATAGCACTGAAAATGTCAGATGTTTTGAATGTGGCACAAATGTCAGCTGAGTTCAGATCTACAAAGTGGAGGCACCCTTGGCTCACACGGAGAGCTCAAGGAATGAAGGAGTGCAAGTCTGCCACATGCCGGACAGCTGACTACAGGAAGGCCAATCAAAATACAACATACTGACGCATACTTTTTTAAACAACAAAACAGCAACACAAATATGCTGAGTAGTCAAGATTACCTGCTTGTCTTACATCCAAATCCAGTTGCTCAGACATGGTGACTTGCAGCAGAGCAGACACAAAGTTAACCTGGGTTAACCTGGCCTGTGAACCAGAAACACACATTTGACTGAGATGAAACTGCACAAATATTTCTTTTGTAATTCTAAGAGAACAAAAAAAAAAAAAAAAAAAAAACTTTATGTAATGCCCCTTTCCTGTAATGAACAAATGAATCACTGATACCATGCTTTCATAAACGCTGTAAGAATTAAAGTGCCTCTAGTCTTGACTGGATGAGAGCACAAAACAATTACCACGAGCTGGAAGTGAAGTCATTCCAGACTACAGTGTCATGCATGTGAGCACTGCACTACTTATGCCAGTGCTAAAGAAAAACGCGGTGTAGGCCAGGCCAGTAGGTCTAAGAAAGGTACCTGGTACCAGAAATAGCCTATGAAAGAGTACATTTAGAATACATTTTCTTAACTTGTGAAAAGTAAACAAAACAATAGTACATGTGCCAGTGTGCGATGTTGAGAGGTGCCTTCCAGGGAAAGGGATATAAAGGACAAATGTGACAATACAAATAAACAAAAATATTTAAAAATGCTGAAAAAATAAAATAAAGCAATGTTGATGCCATCTAAAAAGGTATGGCCACATGTAAAAGTAATAAAACATGTCATGCGTAATCCAAAATCACTATAATGATATATGCGAGTGAGATATAACGGAGGCATTTCAGGTTATATTCAATAAGTTCGGAGGAGATAAACATGTTTACTTGAAGTATTGTCACAGTGACACGTGAACAGCTCATCCACAGCAGAAGGTTAGCTCGCCTCGTTTAGCTACACACGCTCAGTCCAGTTATAAATGTGGCTCTGGACACAGTCTCTCAATCAACCACACTCAAACTGAGACAAACACAGTAACAATAACGACAAGAACAAGTGTAAACTCTATCAGGAAAAATGAAAAAGTGCGCAATAGCCACATAAATGCCTGGCACACATCAGGCAGAGCGGGCTAACAGCTTTAGTGGCACAGCTGGCTCGGTGTGGGCTAACACAGCTGCTAAATCCTCACACTTTTAATATCACGGATGGAAAATAACACTAGGTCACTAAACGTGAGCTCCACATGTGACAGTGCAAGTAAAAAGCCAGTATTTCCACGCGTATCGAGTAACGGGACACATCGCAGGCTCGCATTGGGTAATGGAGCTCGCTCCATCTTGGTGTTGTGAACGGAGGCCGCGCTGAGACCGCGCCACTATTACCACGGTTACCCGCAGACTTTTACCTCGTTCAGCCGCCTCTCCGCGGCCTCACGCAGATTGGGGTCCATAGTGCCCCGAAGAGCCTCGACCAAAGCCCCAGCATCCATAACGACAACTCTGCTTACGACTCGGATTTAGTTTTTTAGATGTCCGTCAATTCCCAGTCACTGCGCACATGGACGCACAGCTCTCCGGTTACCCGGCGCGAAAGGAAGGAGCGGAGAAGTACCCGGATAGTTCAGCGCCACTTGTGCAACATGAACATCCGGCGGCGCGCAGGGCACTATGGGAGTTGTAGTCAAAATCTTTTAGTCCTATTTGTTTTCCCAATCCCACTTGAAATATACATTTTAGACTATGTCACGTAAACCTCCAAGTTTCAGAAACAATGTTGAATGGACTATCCATTGTTCAATATAATTCATCACGTGGTGATTTAGTGTCATACTTATAATAATGACACAGTCCTCAACAGTTCGTGAGGATTTTATTTTCGTGCTTTCTAAACCATCTCCTATAGAAAGATTGTTTTTCCTCTAGGAGGCGCTGTTTCTATTGCCCGGACATAAAGGTGAAAGGTCACGGCGTTTCGTCACAGGACTGTACAGGAGACACTCGCCGGTTGTGGTTGATTCCTGTTACCGACTTTTAGGTCTCTGAGCTGATCTGAACCGAGAAAAATGGCCAAAAAGCGAAGAGAAAGACAAGAAATCGACGGGCTCTCCTCAACACAGGCGGAATCACACGAAGACACGAGTAAAACACAGATATTTAAAGGTAAAACACAGATATTCAGAGGTATGTCTATGCGACGCTCGTGGCTAAACAGAAGAAGACAACGACACTCCTTAGAAACAAACGTCTCAAAAGGATGTTAATGATTATTTCTAAGGTGCTCGTTGTTATAAGGGGACGTGGTCGTAGTTTTGTTGGATGGGTTCAAGATCGGGGGTCGCTGGCTTGCTGTAATGTTCAGACAGTTTAGTTAACGATGGGCAGAACTGACTGAATGTAGCTGACGACCTCCTCGAGTCACTGCTTGGTCATTTTCCACTGTAGTGTAAATACACATGGCAGGTCGGTGAGCAGAGGTCAAGCGCATGATTCATGAGACAGTTATCTTGATTAGTTATAAGTAGCAGTTCATTTTATATCAATTTATGATTTATGGATTTATGATAACTTAATGTTTCATTCCACAGAATCCCCCCAGCCTACTCAAGGGTCAGCGCGGATGTCACTTCTTATTCTGGCTTTTATCTTCACATGCTCTGCCTCGTTCATGTACCTGGTCTACAGACATTTTCCTGAGCTCTCTGAGTAAGATATGAAAGCCTATGTAATGTGTTACTTGTTCAGAAATCTAGTATTGCTTGTGTTACTTAATCGCTCATTTTGGGATGTCTTTCAGAGATGAAATGGAGAAAATCAAGATCCCTAAAGATATGGAAGATGCCAAAGCTTTGGGGACAGTACTGTCCAAATACAAAGATACATACTACACTCAAGTGTTGGTTGCATATTTTGCAACATATATTTTGTATCCTTTGAGCAACTACATATTCTCTCTGTATTGCAAAAGTAGTAAATTGACAAACTCATCCAATCTTTAAAAAAATAATTGTTTAAATAATTTTAAACTTTATATGTTTTTATCATAAAGGTGATTTTTGATCCCATCTTGGCACAAAACCTGGATTTAGTGCATTACCACTGATATGAGAAAGTGAGAATATGAAGTTCTGTTTACACCTTGACATCAATCTTAGTCTTCAAACATTTGCGATCCCTGGATCAATTTTTCTGAGTATCCTGTCGGGATATCTCTATCCTTTTCCACTGGCCTTATTCTTGGTGTGCCTGGTAAGTTTAATGTACTTTATACATTAATACAGAATATGCAATATGAGCTGTGTCGTAAGAATCATGCATAGCTATGTATTGTTTCATTATTTACAGTAATATTATACCTTGGTCACTGCAATCCAGAGAAATGCATGTTTGTAGCTACATAAAATACTTTCAAGGTAATTAATGTAATATAATAATAATAATGTGTATTACTCTTCAGTGCTCTGGCCTGGGGGCTTCTTTTTGCTATATGCTGTCTTATTTGGTGGGAAGACCCATGGTTTACAGATATCTCACAGAAAGAGCTCAGAAATGGTCTCAACAGGTAAAATTTCTGAAATTATAATAAATTGTGAGTTACCCAAGCATTAAGTTGTAATTTAATGTAATGTTATTCTTTTTAAAGGTGGACAAACATAGGGATCATTTGATAAATTACATTATCTTCCTGAGAATCACTCCTTTTCTTCCCAACTGGTTTATCAATATAACATCCCCTGTCATTAATGTGCCTTTAGGGGTGTTTTTTATTGGTACCTTTTTAGGTAATGTCTAAATGTTTCTTATTTATTAAGTTGTTATACACTTTATTTGTGAACAATTTTACCTGATATTTTTCAGGAGTTGCACCGCCGTCCTTTGTTGCCATAAACGCTGGGACAACACTGTACAAACTGACCACAGCTGGAGAGGCAGTGTCCTGGAACTCTCTGGCTGTGCTGGGGATACTAGCAGTGCTCTCCATTTTACCTGTGTGCTTCCAGAAGAAACTACAGAAGAAACTGGAGTAGAGCACTTCACCTCATACTTTCCCTCTGTTCCTCCTCAGCTCAGGAACAATGCAGCTGTCGCTCAACTGGCTGTGTGTTTGGTTGCATCCACACTGCTCATGACGCTGGTTATTTACCACCAGCTCAACAAGAACTTACTGATAATTACCAAATGCATGCAGTGGTTGAGTGGTCCATTACACTGCAAGGAATGCTGTTTGCATTGGTTAAGTTTCTGTGAGTTATGTTATTTGTACACATTTTAAAATCTAATAATTTATAGCTCATTTTGTTTGAAGGTGCTACATGTAGCATAGAATGACAAGGCCAATTTTTTCAGTGTTTTTATTAGTTGATCATACTGCAACAAATACAGATACTGCTCATATGTTTCTGCAACAATTGTGTTCTATTCTATTTGCAGTACCTTCACACTCATATTGTCTATGTTCTTAATATTTATTGTCCAAGTCATACTCACACCCACACTCATATTGTCTATGTTCTTAATATTTATTGTCCAAATCAGGTCATGCATATGTTGAGAGCAATAATTCACAAATTAATGATTGAACTAGTTTTTGTCCTTTGTAAAGAAATCTTAACTTTTTATATCAGGTGCACAATTGCCAATGTATGTGTTGAAGAGGTAGACATGATGATGGTTTACTGCCACATGTATTCTCCTTTGAACTGCATTTGTGTATTTATTAAAGCTTAGTTAATACATGCTTATATAGTATTTTAGATAGCTTTAATCACATACCACATACAATCTTAAAATGGCTCCCACAACAAGAATGGGATTTGAAAAAACAGAATAACATTTGACTTTCTTTTATGACCTTTGACCTGGCTATTGTGCATTTTTGTAACACCATAACACGTTTATAATATAGAAATAGACAGAAATGTGCAGCACCCCCTCCCAATTACCTCAATGCTATTGACAGTCTTAATGGTGCCGACAGCACTGGAAGAGAGTGGATGGTGCCTCTTTTGAGAAATATTTAAATTATCCTGCATGCTTTTTTTCCTTTTCCACAATGATGGTCTTTGTTTGCTTTTGAAGATATATTGCTGCTAAAGTTGTGGAAGATTAAGTTATATAACGAATGTACATAGAAAGAACCTACATTGTTCATCTGTTAAACTTGGTCTCTTTTAACCTGATGTCTTAATAATTTGATCTCTCTGATTTAAAACCCTCATAGGCTTGTGTGCACTGTTCATTAAGTTGTTTAATTAAAATGCAACCACCGAGAATGAGGATTACGTCTCTTTTTGGTTTCATTAAAATGTTCTATTTAAATATTTCTGATTGTGATATGCATAAATGCAATAGCAGGTTATATTATATTAGACTATTATCACAAGCAACTTTAAACAAAGGCTCAAAACAAGCATCAAAGAACCAAATAAATAGATGTTAACGTGTAAATATATTTCCAGCAGAGGGCAGGGTCGGACTAAATTCTGTTAGCTGATTATTATCCTGACTTACTATTTATCGTTTATGGAAGTTTTGTGGAACTGTATGTGTGACAGTGTTGGCCTACCTATTCAAAAAGTCAGCATACTAATTTTTGCATTGGTTATTTATAATTTATCCCCATAACTATATTTTTGATTGTCCAGTCCAATCCCAACATTTTATAATGAAACAGTTGCTTCATCATTATGTCTACTATAGCAGGAATTATTTTCATGCTAACAAAATGATTACCACACAGACGATGGCCTTCAGTCATGAGGGATTCCCCCTGCATCATCTCCACAGCCAGCTGCCGTTTGACGCCTCTGCACAACTTGAAGCTCCATTGTTCCACTGAAGCAAAAAGCTCCCCAGATCACCCCCTCCACTGTGCCATGTAGAAAACGTCTCAGGTGGGATCTCCTTGTCATGCCAGTAACATTGGAAATTCTTTCTCATCAGAGAATAAAACTTTCTTCCACCTTTCAAAGTCCCATGTTTGGTGCTCTCCGTGCAAACTCCAAGGGGGGAATTTTGTGCCATTGAAGGAGACGAGGTCTTTGGAGACATTTTTTGAGACAGCCAATCGGATCCTCGGCTCAGGACCGGTGATGATTTTTTTTTGGGTCTACCACTTGACTCTTTTTTCCCAAAACCCTCAGGATCTTCAAGTTTAAAATGATTGTCTTACTGCGTCTAACCTCAGCAGCAATGGCACGCTGCGAGAGGCCTTACTAATGCAGCTCAACAATCTGACCACATTCAGAGAGAAAGCTTTTTTGCCTTTGCCATCAGGAGGTCATGACAATGTGGATACCTGACAGAAAAATCGCAATCTTTTGCAGAGATTTGGACTTTTAAAGGCTGTGGCCTCTCCAATGAAGCAAAGGCCAGAGTGCACTAAAAGTCATTCTTAAGTGTGCCACTGATGACCCAAAGTTGTTCTGGCGAGGGGGAATCGGTGGCCATATCTATGTAAGAAGTCTTGCGTCAGAGATGTATTAGATTGCGATAAAAATGAAGCTACAGCCTACACAGACAGGACCAGCAAAAAATGTTCACTGTTTAATCTATACATTTATTCCTCTCATTCTAGACAAATAAAAGGCTAATTTTGAGCATAAAAACTGTGTCAACAAATTTACCAAGTATTGCGCAGCTCTGGCCACAAGATGCCAGCACAGAACCAACAAATCCTCCAAAATGCAGTCTGTCTTTCTTCTTTTTTCACCCACTTTGATTCCAATTCAATAGTTCAGTTTAGACCACTTAGTTCTTGAAGAATTTGATCATTTCATTTATACCGGTCTCCAATCTTTGCTCTACTTATTGTTAAACCAATAGTATTAATGCTATTTATATTAATTCTTTCAATCTAAGGTAACGTCCTGCGTTGTCATGGCAATCAAGAAAATCAAATTCATATTTCTGGTAAAGGGTACACCACCTGCTTGTTTCTTTGGACACATTATTGCTTTGATTAGAATGCTCCCCAGTATGACAGCAAACCTAACTATCTCCATAGAGACATCAACAACAGTTGATGCCTCCAAGTTACAAGTCTGTGGAGAGGCAGCCCTGCTCAGTTTTTAACTGAATTTTTTAGCACTTTAAAAAAACCCATCCATCCATCCATTCATTTTCTTCCGCTTATCCGGGGCTGGGTCGCGGGGGCAGCAGTCTAAGCAGGGACTCCCAGACTTCCCTCAGCCCGGACACGTCCTCCAGCTCCTCCGGTGGGACCCCCAGGGCGTTCCCAGGCCAGCCGAGAGACATAGTCCCTCCAGCGTGTCCTGGGTCTTCCCCGGGGCCTCCTCCCGGTGGGACATGCCCAGAACACCTCCCTAGGGAGGCGTCCAGGAGGAATCCTGAGCAGATGCCCGAGCCACCTCAACTGGTTCCTCTCAACGTGTAGGAGCAGCGGCTCTACTCCGAGCTCCTCCCGTGTGACCGAGCTCCTCACCCTATCCCTAAGGGTGTGCCCGGCCACTCTGCGGAGGAAGCCCATTTCAGCCGCTTGTATCCGTGACCTTGTCCTTTCGGTCATTACCCAGAGCTCATGACCATAGGTGAGGGTAGGAACGTAGATTGACCGGTAAATCGAGAGCTTTGCCTTTGGGCTCAGCTCCTTCTTCACCACAACGGACCGATACAGCGACCGCATCACTGCAGACGCTGCACCGATCCGCCTGTCAATCTCCCGCTCCATCCTTCCCTCACTCGTGAACAAGACCCCGAGATACTTGAACTCCTCCACTTGGGGCAGAGACTCACCACCCACCCGGAGAGGGCAAACCACCTTTTTCCGGTCGAGAACCATGGCCTCGGATTTGGAGGAGCTGATTCTCATCCCAGCTGCTTCACACTCGGCTGCAAACCGCCCCAGTGCCTGTTGCAGGTCCTGGCTCGAAGAAGCCATCAGGACAACATCATCTGCCAACAGCAGAGATGAAATCCTGTGGTTCCCAAACCAGACCCCCTCCGGCCCCTGGCTGCGCCTAGAAATTCTGTCCATAAATATAATGAACAGAACCGGTGACAAAGGGCAGCCCTGGCGGAGTCCAACATGCACCGGGAACAGGTCTGACTTACTGCCGGCAATGCGAACACAGCTCCTGCTCCAGTCATACAGGGACCGGACAGCCCTTAGCAAAGTGCCCTGGACCCCATACTCTCAGAGCACCCCCCAAAGGACACCACGAGGGACACTGTCGAATGCCTTCTCCAGATCCACAAAACACATGTGGACTGGTTGGGCATACTCCCATGAGCCCTCGAGGACCCGATGGAGAGTATAGAGCTGGTCCAGTGTTCCACGACCGGGACGAAAACCACACTGCTCCTCCTGAATCCGAGGTTCGACTATCGGTCGGATTCTCCTCTCCAGTACCCTGGAATAGACCTTACCGGGAAGGCTGAGAAGTGTGATTCCCCTATAATTGGAACACACCCTCCGGTCCCCCTTCTTATACAGAGGGACCACCACCCCGGTCTGCCATTCCACAGGAACTGTCCCCGACCGCCACGCGATGTTGCAGAGACGTGTCAGCCAAGACAACCCCACAACATCCAGAGACTTGAGGTACTCAGGACGGATCTCGTCCACCCCCGGAGCCTTGCCACCGAGGAGCTTGCCAACCACCTCAGTGACTTCAGCCAGGGTGATGGACGAGTCCGCCTCTGGGTCCCCAGTTTCTGCTTCCTCCTCGGAAGACGTGACACTGGGATTGAGGAGACCCTCGAAGTATTCCTTCCACCGCCCGACAACATCCCCAGTCGAGGTCAGCAGCTCTCCACCCGTGTTGGTAACGCCAGTCCGGGCGACGTAACTGGCCTTGTTCTTTTTCTCTTCATGAAGGGCTTCTGAACTGCTCTTAGTCAGACCCGTCTCCCATTACCTGTTTGCCATGGGTGACCCTACCAGGGGCATGAAGCCCCCGACAACATAGCTCCCAGGATCATTCGGGTGCTCAAACCCCTCCACCACATTAAGGTGGCGGTTCGGGGAGGGGTTTGTTATATTGTTATATATATATATATATATATATATATATATATATATATATATATATATATATATATATATATATATATATATATATATATACACATATACACATATACACATACGGGTGCTCATTGAGCACCCGAATGATCCTGGGAGCTATGTTGTCGGGGGCTTCATGCCCTTTTTTTTTGTTTTTTTTTCTCTTTTTATTAAATGTTATCATTACAAAATCTTGCAGCGGTAATGACATATAAACCAATAATATGGGGATTGTAGTTTTTGTAAGGCATAAAAAAGGAGCACATTATACTTAGATTACAAAACCAAAATTAAAACAAAATGACTTGAGACATTGAATATAACATTTTCCTGGCACACAGTAGAATAGTTTAAATTCAATCATAACATGTTGAAAACAGGGTATTGTCCCATAGTTTGATTCATTTTATTACCGCACTTTTAAACCTTTATTGTGAAGGGCGGCGGCCGGATGCGCACGCGGGCGTGCAGGTTTCCGCACGCGGCTGAGCGTCGGTTGTGATTTCGAGGCTCAGTACCGCTGATGACATCCGTGATGGCAGAGGCAAATCACCTTCGAGGGGCTCTTTAATATGCTCCTCGTCCAGAGCAGAAGAGTACCACTGGACCAGTCTCAAAATGACCACCGGCTTCAGCTCCGGTTCTTGCCGATTCGCAGATTATTTTGTGATCTGCGGACTCGACACCGAAAGCGGACTGGAGCCCGACGAACTGTCCGGTAAGCGCGCTAACCGCCAGGGTAATGCGGTACTGATGCCGTACTACGTATAATCAGGACTTTTTGAGCGTTATACGTGGTAAATATTGTCATTATTTTGCTGTGTCAGTGTATTTAATGAGCTAAATCACAGAATCCGCCCCGGGTTGAGACCGGGGCAGACTGCGTGAGTGTCCACAGGAGGATCACGCAGGAGGATCACGCAGGCCTCGCAGCAGCCTGTTCTGTTCCTGCTACACTCAGGGGTTATGGATTATTATGTACGTTTTGTTTTTGTCTGTGTGAATGTAATGCACTCTTTCAACATGTCTTAATACTCTTATTTCTGTGAGTGGCTGGATGGATTTGCCTTTTACAGTAACATGTCTTTGTAAACACGCACACAGCGCTGTTTACATGAGAGGATGTTCACATGGCTGATGATGGTTGTTGAGGATTAACCTGGGACCGAATCCATATTCATCCAGCCCAGGAAACCTTCATGTGGCTTCATAGCAGGATACGTTTCTATGATGTTTAAATTACACAGGTTTTTTCTCATAAGGCCATCATTTCTGTTTGCAGCAGTGGTTTGCTGATATAAGTAAACATGTCCTATATTTTATCCTGAAGGAACTGACTGAAGGAAAACATGCGTATAGTACTTGGACTAGCTACCTTGTCTGTAGCAGGGATCATGCTCAACAGTAATTAGTTGCCAGCCAAGCCCATTGTTGTAGCAAAACATTGGCTAAACCTATTTATTTATATTTTTTCATATTAGAAACTACATGCTTTTATTGACAGAGGATTGTTTTTGTGGACCTCTCCATTGAAAAGGTTTTTTAATAAAATTTGATTAATTACACAGTCCTAACCACATTTTAGCAATAATAGCAGCATATTTCCGCCCAATAGACCACAAGTTTTCATTACCGGTACTACTTTACTTTCTTATGATGTTATAAGTCATTAATGTGATTAAATCATAAACTCTTGTGGCCCCTTAGAGCACCTGTTGAGGTGAATTTGTTAACGCTTGTGGTTAGATGTTTCAGTCTCGGTTGATTCATTCACTGATGCGATAACCTTAAAGTTTCAGATGGCAACTGTAAGACCTTTTCTCTGGAGTGATGGCACAATTCACATCAGATTAAAGTGTTTCATGTGTGAGTATGTTAGAAATGACTAAGCTGGGAAACTCCTTGGCGTTATCAAAGAAAGTTCAGGTATTTCTTTCAGTACAAACTTTAAAATCATTGAACTTCCCATTTCTACTTCTTGATTCTTCTTCCTGAAAGAGTTTTACTGAAATAGTGACTGAAAAAAAATGTAAGAAGTTGTTATGTCCTGTTATGTCCGAGACTGGATTGGTTTGGTTGCATTAGTTTAATGCAACCAAACCAATCCAGGAGTCACTTGATAAAATAACTATTTTGGATGTATTTTCACATCTTGGCTGTTTCAGCAGCACATACAAACGTCTATAGTACCACAGGACTCATCTCAGTGCTTTGTGGCCATTTTTTTCTAATCTTGTTGGTGCTTGCTGTTTGAAGGTTGGGGTTTGCCCTTATCAGCTGTTTCATATTTGAGTTACTGAAAGGAAAGGAAGTGGAAATTCCAGTGCTATAGCTCATAGGCTGATTGTATCAGTGAATGTGTGCTGCAGGTATGATGATGAATAAGTCTTTGTTTACTGTTAATCAGAGACATGGTGTAAAATGCATGTACGAGCAGCAGAGTCTGTGTTGTGGTTTGCCCTCATTTTACGTTTCGGTCCTACAGAGTTAGTTCTGAGGCTTGATACTCAACTATGCTTAAAAGTGTAGGGCTGAAACTAACAATTGTTTTGCTCGTTGATTAATCTAGCATCTATTCTTTTTATTAATCGATTAGATAGAGATGAGACAACATCTCATGCCACAAGATCTCATGAGACAAAATCGCCACATTGTGCACATACGAGAAAAATGATCTTGTAAGATTTGTTTGTGTGCCTGCAAAAAATTAAAACAGAAAAACCAAACCCAAAAATAAGGTAAATAAAAGTGGTAAGGCCAACTAAACCCCACAATTTATGTATAATAACTTATGTCAAAATCTTGTCTTGTCTCATTCTCGTGGACCCAATTTCATATCTCGTTTCATCTTGTCGGAATTGAGTGTTGTCCCACCCCTAAAATTAGAGGTTTACGATTCTGAAATTTTTACAAAATCGAATCAAACACCAATTTTACACGTTTCTTGTGTCATTTTGATGTCATTACTGCTGAGTCATGGGATGTTTTAGGAGTCCTGTTTTAGGCCAGAAAACTGTTATTTGATTGCTAAATTAATTGACAATTAGTAGTAGTTATTAATCGATTAACTTGTTGAAGCCCGACAAAAGAGCATCATTTAGCACATCATGTTTAACTAATGTACTTAAAAACTTAATTGAATATCTCGACATTGAGAGTCCATTCGTTTAAATGTCATGACCAATAGCTTGCCACTCTCTCTGATTCTTATATTTGTTATGTTCCTCATTTTTGAAGCAGTGACCCTGACTCATGTTGAATGAGTGAAACTAAACGTTATAATGACCACTGCTTTTTGTCAGCCTGGTCTGGGCCACACGGGGAGCATTAGCATATGTATTACTGCCTCCCTCGTAGACCTCACTAGAAAACTGGAGCGCTGGGACATAAGTACACTCGCACACTGGCCACGCTCATTCAAATGCTAAATATCCTTTTCAATGTCTCCGGCAGACACCCATAAAGCCTCCCCAGCAAACAAAATATATTCAATGGGACGACATGAAAGCATAATAAGAGCTTTCATATGAGTTTGTGGATTTTTCCATGTGCAAGGTGTGATGATTGCTATCACTGTACAGTACTAATACAGTCATATTTTATATACTACACTCTTCTGTTCTATCTCCACATTTCATATGTCATTAAAACTGTGTAGAAATTAGTTATTAATGAATTAAATATTTGTTGCCAATCGTATAAATTGACAGGAACCTTTTAGCACGCAGGTTTTATTATTGGTCTTTTTAGTATGTACTTTTTACTTTGAAAAGAACATACAACTGAAGAAGAACCATTTATTGTTACATAATTCAATTCTTCAGCTTATTTTTTTCTCTTTTTTTCTTGCAGCCTGTGTAGATAGTCAGCCTGGCGTGTAATGTAGCTCTTCTCCTCCGTTTGCATAGAGCACATGTGATTTGTTCAGTCCCTCCTGAATGGCCACCCTTTACATTCTTTCCCATCAGGACTGAGTAATTAAGCCTTCACATTCTTGTCCCTAAGAAAGTGTATTTTCTTTAACGGGTTTCTCTGTACTCCAATCCCACGCCTTCAAGCAGATGTTTTCAGAGCACAGTGTCCAACCCCTAAGTTAACACAGGGTTCAGTGACTTCCTGTACACTCGTTTTGGCCTTCCAGAATAATGAATGAGTGACCTCCAAGACTGGAAAAGCAGATCATGTCCTAGAGAAAGTTGACTTATTAAATTTGTATTTTTTTCTGAGTGCACTCACAAGTGGTTTTATCGGATGACATGTCCAATGCATAATAACAATTATAAAAATGTACATATTAAAATTATAATATGTACAGAATGTGTACAGAATGGACAATACTTTAACCAGTACATAACATACAACATATAACATGGTTTAATATAATGTAATGAAAAATAAATACATTGATGTGTTAAATGACATTATGTAAAATCCAGAACTCTACCTTCATCCTATTTTACATATAATTCTATGAAGGGAGTATGTATTAATTGTATTTTTAAAATGTAATTGTTTATCATTTATGGCCAACATTTCCAACCCAAAAGTTTGATTGGTTCATGTTTTATGGGCGTCCAAAGTGGTGTTTTGGTAATGGTAATTAAGGTCAATGCATAATCCATGTATTAATGCTCTGTAATTATTCTTTTATGTGGTGTTTTCATACTCCCTTCATAATCTTACTTGTTGCACTTGTTTGGCCAGAAATGTCCGTGTACGTGTAGCTCTTTTTCACAGGACACGGTCACAGTGCTTTTTTCCTACAACAATAACAATCAATCCTGTATTTTCCTACTTAAAGCCAAATCATATTTCCGATGACTTCAGCCTGTGAGCGCAGTATACAGGAGGAGAGTGGGCCGAGCTGCTGTAGTCTTGAAGGCAAATGTGCGCAGGAAGAGAGCTGAAATATGGGGGTGGTCCCTGGCTTTATGAGGCGGCCAAAACCAGCTCTGTGACGCTTGTCTCTCTCAGCTTCCGCTCCACGCTCACTGTCAGCTCAAGTTATTTATTGACATTGACAGTTATGAAATTCTCAACACTGTGCTAGGGGTAGAAAATATTGAAAATGTTTGATTATCCCGATGAAGATAATCAGATGATCTTATGTCAGTCCATCAGAAATGTGCAATGTGCCTGCAATGTCGGTTTATGTTCAAGAATCGCACAAAACATGAAGACACAGTAAAAAGAACAACAATAGTGCAGAAATATCACCTTTTAACTGGATTAGACTATTTTTGCTGCTATTTTATTTTATTTTTTAAATCTTTTTTTTAAATTAAACATTATGTACTATTTGATATTCAGATTTTGGTCTGGTTTGTTTTGAGGGGAGGGATTTTATTACAGTAATCTCCAAAATGATTTCAAAATGTAATTATTTACTGAAGTGGTTTGTGGTAAATTAGGCAACATGAAAGAAAAAAATGGAAGGCTTAGGGTTATTGACTAGTGATGTGAAGATTATTTTGTTAATTGTGATAATTCCAGTCACAATATAACTATAAGAACTAATAATAATGATTATATCAAGAATTTTAGAAGTTCTTTCAATTCAATCTATACACATGAATGTACAGTGCTCTTTATCTGTCATATTAACATAATCATTAAAAGGGTTGTGAATACTGACCTTGTATTCTTTTATGTAGGGACATAAAAAAATCAATATCAGATTTTAGAGTTATTGAGGCTGTTGTTGATCTTGGCCAGTATACTGGTTGCATAATCTTTCTGAAGTCCTTCTTTGTTATCAGCGTTTGCCTTTAAGGGTTTTCATCTTTCAACCACATCATCTTCAACATGTGACAGGCCTTTTGACTCTCAAGCGTATGAAAATTTCTCACATGGACAAAAAGGGAAGTGAAACCTGGACAAAAAAGCTGCCCAGTGCACACCCAGTAATATTTGTATCATAATAATCAACGATAAAAAACATTTGAATCATCATTTCACATTTTTATTTTACCCTTTTTTTCTTTTTTTTGTGCAGGATTTTGGTACCAAGCATTTCTTTCTCATCTTAATCATAATAATTCTGTCAGTGTCTGACTCGATCCTTCAAAAAGACAGTCTGAGCTTTGTAACCTACTTTCTACAGAGTTGGCAGATTATGAAAGTTACCACAGCAGATTAAGCCTCTAATCCTTAAGGCTGTGGATTCTCTGCCAAGACACTTCGGTGTACCTGTGTCTACTCCTTTGCCTAACATACTGTATCTTTACAAGCCAACTGTGGGTCTTTGTGGAGAAGACTTTTAATAAATGAATCGTTAGAGGTTATATAATGACAGTGTCCTACCTGGAAAACCTTGTATGAATGAAGTGTAGAAAGAGCTGTTAAACTAAGCACTAACACACATTTTGTCAGTGGCCTTTTTTATAATCATGTACCACAAATATATGAACCTTTTGTGCTGGACTTGTGACTGCCCTGTTTGATGGAACAAATAATATTTTATGTGAATTCATTTTATAGATGCGGTTTTCTGTATTTGTGTCCTGCATGCACGGTACTGACTGCATGAAGAGGAGAAAACACTACCCTTGTACATAACCCCAGCAGCTGGCTTCATTTAGCATAGCCACCTGACAGAGACATGCTAATGCCCTGTTTCTGTACGCAGCTTGCTCCCAGAAGCACAGCTGTGTTTGCACAAACAGAAGTGATGCGCTGTCCACTGAGAACATGGATTTTAATTCTGTTTTTGTTGTTTTATTTGTTGTGTAGCTTTATGCCAGTATATACAAGCTACTAAATTCAGTGATGGGGCGCAAGGCAAACTAGCAAGGGGAAATGAAGGTAACCCTGGCAACACACACTTCCCTTTAAAACCTGGGCACAGCTTCAACCCTTCACCGCATCCTATAACCTTTGACCTTTGTTTACTCCCTAATCTGACATCTTCACTATGTTTTTCTGAGCAGGTTTGGGGACTTGCCTGTTATTTTTTGCACCATATTTCTTATCTTGGTTTTCTCACCCTGCTGCTTTTGACCAACTCCTTTAGCCGCAAAATGAACAATGAGCCAATGTTTGACAATCACCGCTTCTGTTCCTCACACTCGGCCGGCGCTGCCTTCCCGGGCGATGCTTGGTTGATGTTGTCTCTACCCTTAGTATGAATCACTTTTAGTATTGCTGGTGTGTGCATCACTTCTGCTTAACTCTGGGTTCAAAACTACTGTAAGTTCATTTGTATTGACATTAAAGCTGACAAAAAGCATAAAACAATTTGGCCAAAATGCACATGACAGCTTAAATGATCCAATACAATCTTTTTCTAAATACAAAATTGCTGACTCGCTTTCCTTCTGGAGTTTTGCCTGGCACTTTAAGCCTGCTGCTTCCGATCCAAATATTGTCAAATCAAATAGTCTGTGAAATAACCATTTGTTCTTTCTCTTTTCTGCTTATGATTTTTCAGGTGAGAATTTTGAGCAGAGTCCACTGCGACGAACTTTTAAATCCAAAGTTTTAGCACATTATCCAGACAATGTGGAGTGGAATCCATTTGACCAGGATGCTGTGGGGATGGTATGAGTATTTATTCATTACTGATCTGACATATTGTTGCAGTCTGTTCACATCTTGATATTCATGTCTTTGCTTTTCTCACAGCTCTGTATGCCAAAGGGTTTGTCATTCAGGACACAGGTAGACACTCGAGAGCCCCAGTTTCACTCGTTTATCATCACCAGAGAGGATGGCTCTCGGACCTATGGCTTTGCCCTCACCTTCTTTGAGGAGGTGACCAGCAAACAAATCTGCAGTGCAATGCAGACACTTTACCACATGCACAATGCAGAGCAGTATGACATCTTGCACACTCCCATGTCTCCCAAACCTCCTAAAGGACTGGAGGAGCCGCGGCAGAGGCCTATTCTGCAGGCTGCCCCTGCCATCTCCCGCCTGCAGCGCTTCAACTCCTACGACATCAGCCGTGACACACTGTTCGTTTCCAAATGCATATGTCTAATAACGCCAATGGCTTTTGCCCAGGCCTGTAGGAAGGTGCTAGAGCAGCTGTACCAGGCTGTGTCCTCTCCGCAGCCACCACCTCTGCCTTTAGAAAGCTACGTCTTCAACATCCTCTATGAGGTGCCTCTGCCTCCATCTGGACGCTCACTGAAATTTTCAGGGGTATATGGGCCTGTGGTGTGTCAGCGCCCCAGCACCTCTGAGCTGCCCCTGTTTGACTTTGGCATTGGGGAGGTGTTTGAGCTGCTGGGAGTGGAGAACGTACTTCAGCTCTTCACGTGTGCACTGCTGGAGATGCAAATACTGCTTTACTCACAGCGTAAGTACTGACCTGCTCTGCCTGTTTCTACTGTGTGTTTAGTTTTGGCATCAGTACGCCTTTTGCATTCATAGAGATCTAAACCAGCTGAACTTGTGGCAAGCCTTTTTCATTATATGTAAATTCCTGTAGAGAAAAGTGCCCTGTCATGTCTAACTTTTACTCTTTCTTTCTGGTTAAGGACTCATCTTTTTATAGTCGTATATAAAAAGTGTAGCTCAAGGTTTCACCACAACAGATGTCTTCTCTGTGCTTGTTGGAGCTAAAATGCCACATATTACATAACCTTGAGTGTTTTCTTGAAAGTATGAATACTGAACATGTTGCTTACTTACTCAGCGCTAGAGGATATGTGAGGGTTTCTTTCACTTTTGCTGCAGTGGTCAGACAATTTTTGTTACATTTTGCTTTGAATTTTTGAGTTAAATTTGATGGGACTTGCAAAACATAGACGGGATGCTCTCTGGAAATGTACTGCCTTTTTATACATAAACAAACTAGTATTTTGAGTGTCTATTTTTGAGTGTTTTTTGTACAAGCAGCAAGCGGCAAGTAAAAGCCGTAGGGATCTTTTGAGAAATACTTGAAAAATATCAGTTGTCATACATTTACAACAGCATAAGGTTAAGGTTACGCTAATGAGTCATTCACTTTCAGTTATTGATTGTTGATCTATCGATAGTGTGCCCACAAGGACCGCATAGTGCACAAAGAAACCGAGTAGGATGGAGCGGTTAGAAAATGTACAGAGATGTTGGGGTTGGTGACTTGGCATGGTAATTGGATCCATTACAATAGCCCAAAAAGGCAAGTGGTCGACTAAGCACAGGGGGGCTGTGGTGCAGCCGTGAGGGGAAAGCTGTCCTGTTGCCATGCGACGCGGAGGCAGGGAGGACAGACGTGGAGCTGGATGATTATTATTGGTTAGAAGTGACATCATGCCTCCCCCCTAGAGGCTCATCACTGCGGAGCATGTGAAGGGTGTTGCGAGAGTTAAAGGCCGGCTGTCTTCCTCTGAGAAGAAGCAGGGGATTGTTACACAAGGGCTTGCATTTAAACAAACACTAAGCAAAATGACACTCGACAAATTCTTAAAGGCTGAAGTCCAGATTTTCTGATTAAATGTAACTTTCTATCCCTGTCTGATGTCTCTTCAAAACTGAACAATTGTGTTTTGTTGGGTAATATATTCAGCCCATTTCTGCCTGATGGGAGGCTAGAGATGTGTCACTCAATGTATTCACTGTTGTGGCAAGCTACAATTAAATCCTTGTGATTTTCAGTGACTGGCAGCCATAGAGAAAATTATATAGGAATGACAGAACCAAAGCAACCACATTTTACAGCACATACCTTAATGAGAGGCACTGATATATGTTATACCTGATTTGTCATATGGGTTTACCAAACACACTTACATTCATGAAGTTGTTTTGATTTTCTAGGTTTAAGAAAAGAAGTGTTAGTATTCTGGTCTCTGTCCTGAGAGAGGAGGCCTGTTGAGAGGGGGGTTAGTAGAGGGGCCTGGGGGAATGAGTGTCTCCCCATGGGACCTCACATGACCAAAAGAAGGAAAAGCGTTTGCTTTGGCACCATGACAAGTGAGACCCAACTGTTCCTCATTATACCCAAGGTGTCAGCAGATAATTCAGGAATGCAGATGTGAACTGATGGAGACGTGCTTTCCTTGTATACGATTCACGACAAAGGAATGTAACAAGCACATGAGCGAGGTGTTTTGTGAAAATGTGTCAAGATAATTCAAAGGTCATGCAGCCTTCCTGTGATAGCATTCCAATCAATCCTGCATTTTCAGGTCAATTCTGGTGGTCGAAACATTTTATTGTTTTAACTGTAAGGAATGATACACAATATATTACATGTCAAGTAAAGGCTCCTGTAACAGTACCATTTTTACATGTTAAATTGTTTTGTTCTAGATGTAGACTTGTTTTGTTGTATTCTTCCTTGCCTTAAATGGATGTTTTTATTTATTTTAAACAGATTACCAGAGACTGATGACTGTGGCAGAAAGCATCACAGCCTTAATGTTCCCCTTCCAGTGGCAGCACGTTTATGTTCCCATTTTGCCTGCCTCACTCCTCCACTTTTTGGATGCACCTGTGCCGTATCTGATGGGTCTGCATTCCAACGGACAGGACGACCGCACTAAACTTGAGCTGCCTCAAGAGGTACAGCTAAAATTGTCCTCCCTAAAATTTGTGGATAAAAGGCATCCAGACCTTGTTGTTATGCTGTTATTACTATAGTAGACTGTAAATGTAAATGTAACATTTCTGAAAATTATTTCCAACTGTCTTTTTTGTCGATTGTGAGTTTTTAGCTTCTGAGCCTAATACAATGTTTTGCTGTACAATGGTTAAAATAAAAATCTCTGTCCTCTACAGGCTAATTTATGTTTTGTCGACATTGACAACCACTTCATCGAACTACCGGAGGAGCTACCTCAGTTTCCCAACAAACTGGAGTTTATCCAAGAGATTTCTGAGATCCTTATGTCGTTTGGCATTTCTCCAGAGGGCTGTCCACACTCCAGCGACAGCCAGCCCAAATACAGGGGCCTTCGCTCTGTAGATGTCGTTTCAGACAAGCGCAATGGCAACTTGGCATCACCACTCAACTCCTTCCTGCTGAGAGAGAATGAAACTATCGCTCGGCTTCAGGCGCTTGTGAAGAGAACAGGAGTCAGCCTGGACAAGGTACAACATGTACAGGGATGTTACTACTAGTTTTGAACTTAAAGTAAACACCGTAGACATTAAACATTTGGTTCATCTGTTTACCTTTATTGGACACACAGTTTTAACTTAATGCAACTGTCAAGTCATATTGATATTCTGAAAGAAAATATCATATATATATATATATATATGTATATATGTATATATGTATATATATATGTATATATATATATATATATATATATATATATATATATATATATATATATATATATATATATATATATATATATAATGTATGTGTGTGTGTTTATATATATAATGTATGTGTGTGTGTTTATATATATATGTATGTGTGTGTGTTTATATATATATATGTATGTGTGTGTGTTTATATATGTATGTATGTATGTGTGTGTTTATATATGTATGTGTGTGTGTATATATATATATATGTATGTATGTGTGTATATATGTATGTGTGTGTGTATATATATATGTATGTGTATATATATATATATGTGTATGTGTATATATTATGTATGTATGTGTGTATATATATATGTATATATGTATGTATGTGTATATATATATATGTATATATGTATATATATGTATGTATGTGTATATATATATGTATGTATATGTATATATATATGTATATGTGTGTATATATATATATATATATATATATATGACTATATATATATATACATATACATACATAGAATATACACATACATACATATATATACATATATACATATATATATATACACATACATACATATATACATATATATATACACACATACATACATAATATATACACATACACATATATATATATATACACATACATATATATATACACACACACATACATATATACACACATACATACATATATATATATATACACACACACATACATATATAAACACACACATACATACATACATATATAAACACACACACATACATATATATATATAAACACACACACATACATATATATATAAACACACACACATACATTATATATATAAACACACACACATACATTATATATATATATATATATATATATATATATATATATATATATATATATATATATATATATATATATATATATATACATATATATATACATATATACATATATACATATATATATATATATATATGATATTTTCTTTCAGAATATCAATATGACTTGACAGTTGCATTAAGTTAAAACTGTGTGTCCAATAAAGGTAAACAGATGAACCAAATGTTTAATGTCTACGGTGTTTACTTTAAGTTCAAAACTAGTAGTAACATCCCTGTACATGTTGTACCTTGTCCAGGCTGACTCCTGTTCTCTTCACAAGCGCCTGAAGCCGAGCGATAGTTTCATTCTCTCTCAGCAGGAAGGAGTTGAGTGGTGATGCCAAGTTGCCATTGCGCTTGTCTGAAACGACATCTACAGAGCGAAGGCCCCTGTATTTGGGCTGGCTGTCGCTGGAGTGTGGACAGCCCTCTGGAGAAATGCCAAACGACATAAGGATCTCAGAAATCTCTTGGATAAACTCCAGTTTGTTGGGAAACTGAGGTAGCTCCTCCGGTAGTTCGATGAAGTGGTTGTCAATGTCGACAAAACATAAATTAGCCTGTAGAGGACAGAGATTTTTATTTTAACCATTGTACAGCAAAACATTGTATTAGGCTCAGAAGCTAAAAACTCACAATCGACAAAAAAGACAGTTGGAAATAATTTTCAGAAATGTTACATTTACATTTACAGTCTACTATAGTAATAACAGCATAACAACAAGGTCTGGATGCCTTTTATCCACAAATTTTAGGGAGGACAATTTTAGCTGTACCTCTTGAGGCAGCTCAAGTTTAGTGCGGTCGTCCTGTCCGTTGGAATGCAGACCCATCAGATACGGCACAGGTGCATCCAAAAAGTGGAGGAGTGAGGCAGGCAAAATGGGAACATAAACGTGCTGCCACTGGAAGGGGAACATTAAGGCTGTGATGCTTTCTGCCACAGTCATCAGTCTCTGGTAATCTGTTTAAAATAAATAAAAACATCCATTTAAGGCAAGGAAGAATACAACAAAACAAGTCTACATCTAGAACAAAACAATTTAACATGTAAAAATGGTACTGTTACAGGAGCCTTTACTTGACATGTAATATATTGTGTATCATTCTTTACAGTTAAAACAATAAAATGTTTCGACCACCAGAATTGACCTGAAAATGCAGGATTGATTGGAATGCTATCACAGGAAGGCTGCATGACCTTTGAATTATCTTGACACATTTTCACAAAACACCTCGCTCATGTGCTTGTTACATTCCTTTGTCGTGAATCGTATACAAGGAAAGCACGTCTCCATCAGTTCACATCTGCATTCCTGAATTATCTGCTGACACCTTGGGTATAATGAGGAACAGTTGGGTCTCACTTGTCATGGTGCCAAAGCAAACACTTTTCCTTCTTTTGGTCATGTGAGGTCCCATGGGGAGACACTCATTCCCCCAGGCCCCTCTACTAACCCCCCTCTCAACAGGCCTCCTCTCTCAGGACAGAGACCAGAATACTAACACTTCTTTTCTTAAACCTAGAAAATCAAAACAACTTCATGAATGTAAGTGTGTTTGGTAAACCCATATGACAAATCAGGTATAACATATATCAGTGCCTCTCATTAAGGTATGTGCTGTAAAATGTGGTTGCTTTGGTTCTGTCATTCCTATATAATTTTCTCTATGGCTGCCAGTCACTGAAAATCACAAGGATTTAATTGTAGCTTGCCACAACAGTGAATACATTGAGTGACACATCTCTAGCCTCCCATCAGGCAGAAATGGGCTGAATATATTACCCAACAAAACACAATTGTTCAGTTTTGAAGAGACATCAGACAGGGATAGAAAGTTACATTTAATCAGAAAATCTGGACTTCAGCCTTTAAGAATTTGTCGAGTGTCATTTTGCTTAGTGTTTGTTTAAATGCAAGCCCTTGTGTAACAATCCCCTGCTTCTTCTCAGAGGAAGACAGCCGGCCTTTAACTCTCGCAACACCCTTCACATGCTCCGCAGTGATGAGCCTCTAGGGGGGAGGCATGATGTCACTTCTAACCAATAATAATCATCCAGCTCCACGTCTGTCCTCCCTGCCTCCGCGTCGCATGGCAACAGGACAGCTTTCCCCTCACGGCTGCACCACAGCCCCCCTGTGCTTAGTCGACCACTTGCCTTTTTGGGCTATTGTAATGGATCCAATTACCATGCCAAGTCACCAACCCCAACATCTCTGTACATTTTCTAACCGCTCCATCCTACTCGGTTTCTTTGTGCACTATGCGGTCCTTGTGGGCACACTATCGATAGATCAACAATCAATAACTGAAAGTGAATGACTCATTAGCGTAACCTTAACCTTATGCTGTTGTAAATGTATGACAACTGATATTTTTCAAGTATTTCTCAAAAGATCCCTACGGCTTTTACTTGCCGCTTGCTGCTTGTACAAAAAACACTCAAAAATAGACACTCAAAATACTAGTTTGTTTATGTATAAAAAGGCAGTACATTTCCAGAGAGCATCCCGTCTATGTTTTGCAAGTCCCATCAAATTTAACTCAAAAATTCAAAGCAAAATGTAACAAAAATTGTCTGACCACTGCAGCAAAAGTGAAAGAAACCCTCACATATCCTCTAGCGCTGAGTAAGTAAGCAACATGTTCAGTAT